>NW_020220009.1:0-2571 GCF_003070985.1 Temnothorax curvispinosus | reverse complement strand
GCGCACGCGCGCTCACGCACACATTGTGTTACCGCTCCTCCCGCTTCTCCCCTCTCTCACTCTCTCTCACTCTCGGTGCAACTCCTTCTGTATATTTGCCTGGTAAGCTTCCGGTCGAGCTTTTATCCTGCCCCGTGTTGCCTTATATCCGCCTATGTCACATTCAGGCACACTTTAAGTCGCCATCGGACGTAACTATACCTGTTTTTCACGCTATGGCTTTCCAGCGCCTTTCGTTTGCCACGCTTTTCGTTTTTCTTAATGCTGGAGAAATGAATGAGTCGAGGGGGAAGACGAAATATGTAGGTCATTTGGAACAATAATAAAGCTAGCACCTATGCACAATTCATGGCTTAAAACAACTCGTGCTATTCATATGAGATTTACGAACAGTATGACTAGACACATTCGTCGAGTTCTTTATTGTCGCCTTTAAAATTCGTGCGAATTTATGTGTCAATAATGCGATTTTTTTTGTACAAAATCAAAGAGCGTGAATCACCACGAATTGTATACACAGTCTGGCTAGCATCTTGCGAATAACGCAGGGAGACAAGGGCTAGTATTTATTTGTTTTGAATAGTTTCTCTTTAGATTCTAGCGAGACACGAAAGTCACGTGAGCTCAAACGATTTGGAAAAAGGAGGAATATTGTTGTGAGAGAGAAAGAATCAAACGGCGTGACTAGAGAGATTGGCTAGTTTAACATATTTAGTTAGTATTTTTTACTAAATTGAATAAACTAAATTAGAATAAACTGCATTAATTTGTGCTGTATAAATTGGTGTTTTTTGTAATTATGGAATTAGAAGCTTACACAATATTTACATCTAAAGACGACCATTAATAAAGTATTAATGTGCAAGGGAAAATATTGGATATATTTACATAATTTTAATGATACTTCTAAAAATTCTTTTAGGTATCGGACGCTGCGTTTTCTCAAGAAATTTCTTTATCAATTATTACAATAGCGTGCCGCTGCTGTTTTCACGCAGTACTTTTTATATCTCTATCTATCTTATCTGTCTATGTATCTCTTTCCTGGAAAAACGGAGTTGGTGAACGTGTCGTCGCTGGCATAGCTAGATTTTCAGCCGGAAAGCCGATTGTTCGCAAATTAACGACGTCGCGGCAAGATGCCACGTCCGTGCAATTTCGCCGTGCGTGACGTCGCGGAAGGTCGACAACGACGACGTATTCGCGACTCACGCGAGAGACGCGCGTGTCGAGGTGTTAATTTTAACACACCGGGCTCCTTTTTTCCCCCTATCGAGCGCGCGCGTCCACCGGCTGTTCTCGCGCGCGAGAACTTCTTGCCCGAGAACTGAGCAGAACTCGGCAACGCGGCGATGGCTCAATGAGAAGAAACCGAGCGACTTCGAAACCCTGTGAGAAAAAGAAGAGGAAACGCGTAGATGAGCGCGTATGTGTATTCGTGTATACGCTTACGCTCGCTCGCTCAGGCGCCTCTTTACACGTAACTCGCGAGGCGACGTGACACGCGTGCCTCGCGACGCGAACTACAGACGTGGCCTCCGCAGCGCATTATTATTAGCCGGCAGCGTGTGTGCGTGAACGCGCGAGTGCGTGCATGCGTGCGTACACGCAGATGTGCGCGCACGCAACGCGCGAGCAGAGCACGCGATGCGCGTAACTACGGGGCGCGCGTTCAAGGCGCGCTTCGCCTCTGCTAGCGCTACCAGCAATTCGCGTCGCTCTCGAGGTCGAATTTCGCACGTTTAACTCGGGCATATATTCTGCAAAATATTCCACATACGCGAACCTAGTGCTCTGTTTAATTGCTCCGTGTTCAGGATTGACTAAGAATTTATGTATTCATATTTCATTGTTCTATGATCAAGATCAATAAGCAGTTATATTTTATTGTTAGATGTTCATGATTCTATTTATGTTAAGGAGTAAGTAATGTGTAACGACTTTGGTTCAAATTCATATTTATTTTCGTTTCTCTTAAGTTCATATTACTTTCGTGTATTATCGTGCTAGCCGCGTGACCCCGTTCATTTTGACACGGTCGCGGAGCGTGACACGTGCGGTCGCGGAATCGGCAGCCAATACGGGCATCGCGCCGATGTCTTCCGTTTGGAATTCGGAGCCAGCGGGCTCAGTCTTGCTGTGCTTCTCGTATGAATACGAGCGATCGAATTCAGTACCAGTTATACTCTAAGAAGTCGAAGCAAGTGTCGCGGGAATTGTGTGAGCGCAACGAACTCATTATTCAAATACACGGTGCCAATGAAGTAGCAGCAAAAGTATCTCTAACTGAAACGGTGCATTATTATCTGCTCTACGCATGTGCTCCAGCCAGATCTACTCAACTTGTGATTCCTCGCTCCAACACCTTGCTTCAACCATGAATTGCAATTCTTGTAATTCTTTTTCAAATTTACATAGCAGTACCTACATTTTCTCAAGGTTCTTCATAATTGTGATTGCAAGATTAATTGATTAAATCGATCAATTTATTTTCCTCTTTTTTTCAAGACGCATATGTAGATATATTTAAATAATAAAAATATGTATATGTTAAGCGTAAGTAGTTCTGAC
>NW_020220008.1:0-1144 GCF_003070985.1 Temnothorax curvispinosus | reverse complement strand
ATTAATTTGATTGAAATTCCAAGCAATGTTTTTCGAATTTGATTTAAAATTTCCTCCCATTGAATATTATCTATTTCTTTTGTTTTTGCAATATTTATTATTTTAATTGAGTTTTCTTTTATTACTTCTCTTAATTTAAATGTAAGTTCAATTAATGTTTCTCTACTCATCTGTTCTTTAACATCTTCTTTACAAATTAAAATCAAATGAATTTTATTTCCCCTTCTAATGATTTCAATGTTTCCTGATTTACTTTGTTTAATTTTGGGTAATAAATTTTGATTTTGAAGTTGTTTCGATCCTTCGTCACAAGGTTTACCATTTGCAGTTAGGAAATATAAATAATTTTCTTTCCTCATAAATATTTGATCACGACTATTTATTACACTGTGTTTTTGTCTTCGCGTAATTATTTGTCTTTCAGTTCTGTCCACGGTCTCGTCTGTAATCGTAAGTTCATTAAATGTTGTGTCTATGTCCTCTTCACTGTCACTGTCTCTTTCTTCTTCACTTCGTTTCACCTCTTCTTCTTCCTCAAAGTCGTCGTCATCAGTAACTTGATCTTCTTGGTCATCTTTCAGGTTGTCACCAATGGTTTCTCCCTCGACAATTTTTGTTTGGTCTTTGCAATGATTAACATGTGTAGCCTTATTTTGATAAAACTCATAATTTTCACAATCTCCTGTTAAACTATTTAATATTTCTAAAAGATTAGATGGTATAATTATTTGTGAATTTATTGTTTCATTATTGGTGATTGAAAAATTTAGATCATCGTTATTAATGTTTTCTAAAGATGTTCCTATCTCAAGTGTTTCATTTTGAGTGTCATCTATAATGTTCGGCGATTCCAAAGGTGATGATTCGTCATTATTTATCTGATTTGTTGGATTGTTGTGTATTTCTAAAGATTCATTATTATTTAATGACTCTAAAGGCAAAGATTCATCATTATTTGTTTGATTTATTGGATTATTGTGTATTTCTACATGGATTGTGTGTTCAATAAATAGCGGTTCTTCTAATTCCTTTTTTGTAAAGGGTATGCTTTCTCCTTCTGATTTCTCTGCATTACGTGTTTGCATTCCTGTAACTATCGGCTCCGGTTCTTCTATCATCATTCCCCTTCTTGGCGAAACTGGCA
>NW_020220007.1:0-4407 GCF_003070985.1 Temnothorax curvispinosus | reverse complement strand
GTAGCTTCGCATCGCGAAGCCACGATGCGTGTCCCGCTGAAAGCGGGAGGATTCGTTTCCGATACGATTTCCGCACGAATCCGTCCATTGATTACACATCGATGTAATCCATTTCGCGTAGTAACTCTAACAGCTTACTGGAAATTGGCTCGCTAATTATTTACAATAAAGCGAGCGCTATATATAGCTGTAGCATTTATATTTATACGCTGGTTTCCGCTTTTCTGTCCTAGATTGACAATTTTTCGTTTAGCGGCTTAGACCCAGTTTCACCAACGTCGATTAACTATAATCCTCGATTAAACTCACTCTTTCTAATGTCCATTTCTACCAATGTAGATTAACTTTAAATCGCGGCTTAACTTTTTGTCTTTTTCTAGTTCTTAAAATTAAAGAAAGATAAAAGGTGAGTTAAACCAAGATCAAAGTTAATCTACATTAGATAGAAATGGATATAAGGGGGACAGTTAAAAAGAGACGAAGAGTTTGATCGAAGATTACAATTAATCGACGTTGGTGAAATTGGGCCTTAGTAATATATTTCATAGAAATTTGCGGAACTCGAAGGGCACAAGACGCGGCATATTGCACTTGTCGCATGTGTTTAGATTTTACGTAACGTGTTGTACGCGTAAATATGCGCGATGTCACCGCGACGCATAAATGCATTCGCCCTGATATTTACATAAATCTATACTCCGTCCAACGAGAGATCACGGTTGATCAAACATAAATAACGATAGGGCACAGAGCCGCAACAAAATGTTCGCGTTAAATTATTTTTATTTTCAATAGATATTGTCCAACACTATTAAAAATAAAAACAATTTAACGCGAACACCTTGCTGCGGCTCTGTGCCCTATCGTTATTTATATTTTTGATCAACCGTGATCTCTCGTTGAACGGAGTATATGTTACATGCGTGGCGCATTTAAATACGCGAACACACCGTATTTTGCACGCGAATTGTCACACGGACACACTTCATAGCGCGTCACACGTCGGGCACTTTTGCGCGAGTGCATGTGCGGACACACACGCACACGTGCGGCAAAATCCTCGATATTCCGTTCACGTTGCTCCATAAATCGCGACCGCGGAATCTACGCGCCGGAATAGACGTAATATTTACAGGTGCGGCAAAGGTAGCAGCGGCCAGCAGATCCGCGCGCGATTCTTCTTTAATCGCCGTGCGCCATATCGCGCATCGTGCCGCCCCGATTTCTCGCGCGCGACGTGAAACACATCCGCGAGTTGCGCTCGTGCCAGCATAATTATGGATCGTGCGGGTTTGTACGTAGGAATCGAGGCGCAAAACAAACCGCAGCTTGGGACGGATAAATAATCGTATGCGCCGCAATAACTTGACGGCGGCGCGGCGGCGGTTCGGAGTTTTAATGGCGGATCGTAGGCGGTACCTGGAACGCGAGTTAGATTATATTTGCTCGGGACGTATAACGTTGTAATTTATTGCGCAAAGCGAGCGGTATACACAATACGAGGGGTGTTCGTACGAAGCACAACACCGTGAGCGCGAAACTTACCCAATGCAGGCAGGCCACGTACGTACGTTTCTATAACCGCGACGCGTCGCAGGGCTGTATTACATTTGCATTCCGCGCGTATTCACGATGACTTAACAATTGCGTGAGATATGCACGGGCCGAAGATAAGATCTCGTACCGCGAGGCATTTTCATCGGAATTTAATTTGGAATTTAGAGTAATATTTGCCTACAAACGAATATACCGGATCATAATTTACACATAAACATGCATTTATTTGTGGCTGACCAATCCGGTATTTTACTACTTAGAAATATCTCATGAGCCGCGAAAAGGGACAATTTGTTCTCAATATCGATAAAAATATACATCTCAATCTTACAATAATATGATAATAACAATAGTGCGACAACACAACAAATATTTCACTATCGCCACTATTTTTTTTTCGCATAATAAAGATTTAAAAAATATTATTGAAGCATGAAACGTGTTGCTTTATCTGACGTTAGTTACTTGTGACGGTATGTAATAGTTCGTAGGTCACACGCACATCTTTTCGATCTGCAAAACGGCCGTTTCAGCGGGGAAATTTATGGACAAGCTTTCAGGTCGAGTTCGCGAAACTCCGGCATGAATATACCGGCATAGACGGTACAACACCACCACCGTCGGCATAAATTCATTTCTGATGCACACGCGAGCTGCCGCGACAAAGATGCACGTTGGAAGTCATTGATAATATAAAGGCACAAACACGCGCGTTACGCATGAAAACGCACGCAATAACCTATTCTTTTGCCAACTCGTATACTTTGAGTAAAGTAGCAGTAGTTATATATGAAAAATAACGGTTGTTGCCACGAATTTGTTCAGCTCTTACAATTCATAAAACGGTAATAGATGCTCCGAGGCGCGTATATTACCAACGAGAATTTATTTTTGACGAAGTTCCCATCTCACTTTTTACCAAAAACGATTTGTATTCTTTTTGTACAATAAAGTTTTGATATGTACGAGAATTTATTCTGTGGCGATCGAACCATAAATTTCTGTATGCCCCGAATTTGCTTCGGGTAAATGGTAAAATAAAATGAAATGGAGTTTGTTGCTTACCAATTTGCAAGTTTAATTTGCAAAAAGAGCTTTAATTTTAGATAGCGTTAAATAACATATTAATTTAATGGGTATCACACTTTTGCAAACGTGATGATTGCCGACAAGACACAAGAAATTGTCTCATTAATTTGTTAATTTTGAAAACATAAATAAAACCGTGATCAGTTGAGACGATCGCGATTTGAACGGAAACGGCTCGAGATAGTGCCTCCGTTATACGATTCTCTCTAAAAAGAAAAAAAAACGAATTGAAAATTGTGTACTTTCTCGACCGCCGAAATGTGCGATTGTTTATACGACCTTAATCTTCGTCCGCATTAGCGCGGGGCACCGCGAGTTAAACCGCACACGAAGCCGCATTGTGTTCTTAGCGTATGTCGACCAACCATAGTCCAGCACGTGAAATCGAATTACCTATGTATGTAGTAACCTCGTCAAACATTTTGAACGGAAAGCCAAATTGGTTCCTTTGAACTTCAACCTTTGGCTACTATATGCGCGCCAAAGGAAAATTATTATCGTTGTCGATGCGCATTATAATCTCGAGGAGAATACGAAAAAGGAATGTACAATATGAAATATATATGATAATTTTTGTCGTAAATATGTATCGCTATATATAAAAAAATTTCTCGTCGAAATGGGCATCCTCTCGCGCGTTTTGTCATAAATCATTCTGCGCAATTAAATGTAAAGCGAATCTCCTGTTACATTTCGAACGACCATCTAGTATATAGTTATGACAACACGAAGAACGGCCTCCAAAAGAAATCTATTTTCATCGGCACTTAAGGACCGTCTACGTAAAACTTGGCAATCGAGTGACGCTTGTCACTCGGGGCTTCCGGTCAAAGAGGCCGGTGACACCTGCCCGTCTAAATGACTTCGGTTTCCGTACAAGTTCGCAACCCGGGACAGATTGGACGCGGCGCGAATGTCGCTGGAGGAGGCTCTTTGAGATCGTCTTAGCAGATGGAGATCAAATTTCCTTTGAAACCTGCACGACTACGGATACCGCAAATTAGCTTTTTCTCCCGTCCAATTTTCTTTCTCGGGATCATGGGCGCGAGCGAACGCGTTGAAAAAGCATTAAGAGCACGCGGAAGTATACGGTCCCGGGAAAAGAGGGAAGAAAACTCGGAGCACCTTTTGCTTCGATACTAAACAGCGAGAAAAAGTCGGTCGTGAGAGCGGAAGAAGTTTCCTTGTCATGATACATCGTCACTTATATGTACACATATATACACACACACATATATATATATATATATATATATATATATATATATACATACATAAAAACAAACATATAGTTCCCTCCTCGGTAAGGTACTGCCCTTATCAGCTCACAGAGCTTCTGCTGCGTCTCCAGAAAAACAGTCTGATTTCAACACGAGGAACCTTTTAAATTCGTCCTTTCGCACCTCTTTTTCTCCACACCGGTTGTGATTTTACGCTCGCTGTATAGATTTCCGGGACTATTATCAACAAATCACACACAGCACTCTTCTTGCCGAACAATCCTCCGCGAGAATTTCTCGGGAAGTTCTCCGAGAAAGTTTCGAGAGAGGTTTCGTTGCTACGTGCCGCGCACAAAACGTGGCAACGCCGATTTTGATCCGGATGCGTTACACGCAGGATTGTGAACATAATATCGTGAAATTTTGCGTGAGAGGCAATATTATATAAAAGATACGAATGTGTCGATATTGCGATCAAATATCAATATTAATAACCATACAATTCCGGCTAGGTGTTTTGTATTCCTCGGCGACATCACTT
>NW_020220006.1:0-5924 GCF_003070985.1 Temnothorax curvispinosus | reverse complement strand
CCACATAACACAAACGGCCCTTCTCAGGGCCCCCAAATATCTCTAACGAACATCGCCATCTCGCACGAATTTTGGCCTACCGCCATAGTAGTCATAAAAAAAATATAGAAAAATATAAAAAAATATATATACGATTTCTTTTATATAAAGATTATTGTTGCGGTCGTGCACGACTACGCGAATATACGAATATGCGAACATGCGATTTGTAATATTACACTTATGTGCACACATGCACAATATTATTATAATTATAAGGCGGCATAACATCAGACGTTTTCGGCGCTTGTGATCTTGGTCCGTGGCTTTCCGCTATCTCCGTCTCTTTCACATCAAAACAAGTCATAGCGGTTGACAAATATCTTGATTGGTCGGGACGAGCGAATCAGTGGGCGGATCCTGGATCCACCAATCGAGAAAATCTAATATTTCAACAACGCAGGAGCGGAGAGTGCGGATACCGCGGCAAACGAGTCAGTCAATCTGAGACGGTCGAAGGACATAGTCCACAATCGAATACGATTTCGTAAATTCATTCGAAGAGCAGTCGTGATCCGAGTCGTTTCTGAGGCGTTATCGCGATCCGAACATAACCTCGAGTCGTTATCGCGATCCCGAAACGACGTCGAGACGTTGTCACGAGTGCGTGCATTAGACGCGGTGTCGCGAGACCACAAGCGCATTACAGTGCATCTAAACGTGTACGGACATGTAAACTTGTATTTGAGTAGTGAAATAAATAACATATAAAACCACGACGTAAATCGTAGAAAATTTACGACAACACAGAACAATTATAATTTTTAGCATAATATATGTGCGTCAGTAAAAATGTACAGTGTTAAAGAATAAATGGCGCGTGCGAACTGAGAGACATAAAATTAATTTAAATAAAGATTTTCCTGTACAAAGTCATATGAAAATGTTGTTATGTGTATCATGTTGTTACAGTAAACCCTCGTTAATTGTTACACGAACTCTATTAACGCGAAATTCGATTAACACAAACTTCGAACTACTTTTTAATACGTGCAGAGGAAATTCCTCGGCGAATCGCGTATGAGTATTGATATGTAAACAATGTTATATTATGATATACTAGTACATGTATTACATGCATGTATATTATGATGTTTTACACATTTATCAAAATAAAAGTGCCTTGTTAGTTTTTCACGATAAGCAAGCGAAAGCAGACGTGTATTGATTTGAAAAGAAAAGTTGAAATATTACAAGAAGTTAATCGTGGATAAAAATAAAAAAAACCGAGATCGCTCTGTTTGTCTGTCTATCTGATCGCGAACTACTCATTCGTTAATGGATCAAATCTTAAAGAATTATATATAAAATAGGGGTAGAATTTTCCGGGGATGGCAACGATGTGTATTATTTTTCGTTACCGCGAACTACTCATTCATTAATGGACCGATTTTCTTGAAACCGGTGCCACAATTTTTCTAATTTTTCAGGAATGATGGCGATGGGTTTAATTTTTCATGTACCGATTTTTTTGTAACTGATTTTCTTTCTGGTGCTAAAATTTTTCTAATTCTTCTGACCGCGAACTATTCATTCATTAATGGACCGATTTTCTTCAAACCAATGCAAGAATTTTTCTAATTTTTCGGGGAGGGCGATGATGTGTAGAATTTTTCATATATAGGTTTAATTTTTTATTAATGTACCGATTTTCTTGAAACTGGTAAAATTTCTCTGACCGCAAACTATTTATTCATAAATGGACCGATTTTCATCAAACCAAATTTTTTCTAATTTTTCGGGGATGGCGACGATGTGTGTAATTTTTTAGAACCAATTTTTTTTTAACCGGTTCCAGAATTTTTTTAATTTTACGGAAAATATAATAAGTATAATACTAATGTCTGTCCGTCTGATCACGAGCTACTCATTCATTAATAGACCGATTTTCTTGAAACTAATATTGCCAAAATTTTTCTAATTAAACGGGGATGGGTTCAATTTTTCATTAAAATGTTTCAATCTACCGATTTTCTTGAAACTGGTGCCAAATATTTTTCTAATTTTTTGAGGATGACAACGATTGATTTAATTTTTTATTAATGGATCAATTTTTTGGAAACCGGTGCCATTTGTTTTTTTTTTTTTTTTTTTCAGTTCTCTATGCCAATGTGTTCAGAACGTTTTAAAACGTCGAAAAATTATATATTTTTTAAATGTGCGTATTTTACCTGCTGCGGATGATCCAAAAGAAAGACGGTGACGTACGATTTAATATGATTTAATGGATAAATAATTTTAAGATAAGTTTGTTGCGTCTAAATGTTATTCATACTTGGAATGCTTGAGTTGATTCGCTATTAATTTTCTATTTGATTGACATATAGGCACGGTAACTATATGATGTACTTTTGCGCGTAGCGCGGACTTAAAGGCTAGTATATTAATATACTCCTATATAAATCAACGCTCTCAACGATAATAAAAAATAAGGAAATAATATATGAGATAATTGGATCAGGAACCGTTACTCCGAAAGCTAAACGCATCATTCGTAAAGCATACAACATAAAGATGTCGAAACTGAATTATTAAATTGGTTTAATCGTTAATCATATGCGAGTTTCAAATATTCCAATAAGTGGACCGCTAATTCAGAAAAAATCTATAGCAGATAATTTAGATGTCGAAAATTTTAATTGTTCAGTGGTTGTGAGATTCCAAGTTCGTACAAGTTATATATTTTATTTAAGTTGCTGTATAAGTAACGTACAAAATTACCTTTTTTAAAAAAAAGGTAAAAAAGGCACCAAGTACACGTATAGTAGTGTATATGTTGTTACCTCGAAAAAAAAAGAAAGTGGTAGTATTATACCTCGAAAAAACCTAAGTAACAAGTGGTAGACGTAATCTTTATATCTTGAAAAATCTCGAAAAAATCTAAGCAGTAGTATCTTTATTTCCGAAAAATTATAACCCAAGTGATACACACCACAAAATTATGTTATCTTATCAAAAAGAAGAGTCGCGCTTCAAGTGATCTATTACAATTACAAAAAAGAAATGATATCTCTTTAAATTACAGCGCCAATTACAGAGAGAACATATATATATTGCCTCAAAAAATAATTGTTGCACTACTTTGAAAAATCTTTACATTGTGTCAATTAGAAAAGAATGTATGATAACAATTTTATAAAATTAAAAAATTTTATTTAAATTTAACAAGGGAATACAAGATATTTAAATACAAAGTTTACATGTATATTTTTTAGTGGTCACAAAGAATTACAGAAGTAACGGTACAAAATACAAATATTTTATATCACATGTGCGTCGAAAATGGCCCATTTCTTGCGCGCCATCTGTGTACGAAATAACCAATTGCACACACGAGAAATTTCTCACTATATTTACGCACGTGTGCAGGAAATCTCACTAGAAAAGTACTTCCCACACGACTCATTGCCAACACTCTCCTTACTTTTCTCAATCCGACGCTAGCCACGCTATTGGACGGAGATTTTCATCCAATAGCGTAGCTAGCGTCGCCACATTTCCGTCCAATAGCGTGGCTAGCATCGCCACATTTGCATGTTCTTAACGACATCTCGCGGCGCATTACGCCCCCCCGGGCTTTGCCCCCCCGGATCCCCCCGTATGTCATTTCTCCCAACGAGGGGGGGGCGAAAGGGAAAAATAACCCCCCGCAAGTCCTTCTTTAAGGGCTCGGGGGGGCTTCGCCCCCCTTGACCCCTGCAAGTCCTTTTTTAAACTTTAGACGCACTTGTGATATAAAATAGTGTGTGTAACACGTGCGGGTTGAGAATTAGACACGGGTGCGAAGTGACGCACGAGCCAAAGGCGAGTCCCGAAGGCAACTTCCCGCACTTGTTACACAAATAACTATTATTAAAATATTTAATCCAACGAGGAAATACAATTTGTATTTAAATACAAAGTTTATATATGTATTTTCCAATAGAATAAAAGATTTAATCACAAAGAATTACAGAGGTAACAGTACAAAATAAAAATATTTTATTAAAATACATAAATTTTTCTCGTAAAAAAACTTGACGCTGCTAGACCTCGAAATTTTAAATAAATAAATAAACTTATTCTATACTTAATTATAAGCCGCATTATCCGCCGTCCGCGTCGTCACGCACACCCATATCACTCACTCCCACATCCACGCTGATAATCATTTAATATTACTCCCATCGCATTCTTCTCTGAATTATTTTTATTTATTGTTGTCCTTATTTATTTAAAATTTCGAGGTCTATAGCAGCGCCAAGTTTTTTTACAAGAAAAATTTATGTATTTTAATAAAATATCGCCTTTGGCTCGTGCGTAAACTCCGCACCCGGGAATTTTCATCTTACGTCTTGTTACACAAATAACTATAATCCAACGAGAGACTTAATTATAAGCACGACTAATTTACACACGACTTACACTCTCTATTTTATGTTGCAAGTGCCTGGAAAGTGGTCTATCACGCACGCATAGCGTGCGTAATGGGGCACTTTCCATGCACGTGTTGCATAAAATATTTTAATAAAATATTTGTATTTTGTACCGTTACCTCTGTAATTCTTTGTGACCACTAAAAAATACACATGTAAACTTTGTATTTAAATATCTTGTATTTCCTTGTTAAATTTAAATAAAATCTTTTAATTTTATAAAATTGTTATCATATATTCTTTTCTAATTGACACAATGTAAAGATTTTTCAAAGTAGTGCAACAATTATTTTTTGAGGCAATATATATATATATATATATATATATATATGTATATATGTTCTCTTTGTAATTGGCGCTGTAATTTAAAGAGATATCATTTCTTTTTTGTAATTGTAATAGATCACTTGAAGCGCGACTCTTCTTTTTGATAAGGTAATTTTGTGATGTGTATCACTTGGGTTATAATTTTTCGGAAATAAAGATACTACTGCTTAGATTTTTTCGAGATTTTTCGAGATATAAAGATTACGTCTACCACTTGTTACTTAGGTTTTTTCGAAGTATAATACTACCACTTTTTTTTTTGAGGTAACAACATATACACTACTGTGCGTGTACTTGGCGCCTTTTTTTTTTTTAAAGTAATTTTGTACGGATATCACGCCTTTTTGTAGTATTACGCATTTTATAAACAGCCCTGGCGGAAATATTTCTACAAAATTTAAAAAACTATAAAATATAATTGCCAGAATCTATTAAATTCTTCATGAATTTAAGAAGTACTACAAAATCCTACATGAAAATGCTAGAATTGGAACACTTTTGTAAATTTTTGTGGTATTCTACAAGTAAGCAAATGTTTTAATTTTTTAAGATTTTGTTTCTTTTTAAATTTTTAAAATTTGTAGATCTTTGTACTATTTTTTATAAATTGTAGTTTTTCATAAAATATTACTTGCAATAATTTCTTGATTTGAGAACATTGTAATTTGTGGTACTATTTTGTAGATATTTCTACAAAAAATTAACCATTTCTACAAAAAATTAAATATTTCAACAAAAATGTACAAATTTCTATTTCTAGTTAAATTTTGTAGTTATTCATAGAAATTTTTTCCGCCAGGGAGTATGTATAGGGTAAAACTATTTGGAGGTATAATACTACCACTTTGTTTTTTTCGAGGTAACAACATAACAGGGTAACAACATAATACATATACACTACTATGCGTGTACTTGGCGTCTTTTTTTTACCTTTTTTTTAAAAAGATAATTTTGTACGGATATCACGCCTTTTTGTAGTGTTACGCATCTTAATCTTATAAACAATATATCTTATAATCTTATAAACAGTATATACAAGGTATGAAGCTAAAAGTGTTACGGACTATTATTTCTAAAGAAAATATCAATTTAATATTGTTGTATATTAACGCTTACAGCAGAGCTTTATTTAACACGACTTGT
>NW_020220005.1:0-5700 GCF_003070985.1 Temnothorax curvispinosus | reverse complement strand
TTAACGGAATAAAAATAAATGTCAGTTTGGTCAATAATATAACCTGTGTTAATTTTTCACTGACAAAACAAAGAATTTTGAAAAAATTAATTTACAAGTATATTCACAATATTTACATTCTCATTCCAAGAAATATCAATGCAGTTGTATTATACACACAATTAAGGTCGATACCAACCTTTTTACTGTGACAATTATTTAAAGAAAAAAAAATGTCATATAAAAAAAGATTTACAGAAGAAAGATGTTATTTTCAATCCATGTCGCTGTCCATGTCCTCAAGAACTGAAAAGTCTTTCAACTTAGCTCAAAGAAATGTCATAAAAAAATGTCATGAAATGTCATTTTCAAAAATGCACTTGAATTAAGCGCAATTAAAAGATTGTTGTCACGTTACCATGGGTTACCATCTACACTTCGCGATGACAGCGATGCATGGTGACAACGCCGTGAAATAAATTGTTCCTTGCTAAAACGACCATCCCCCACCACCAAAATCGGTCTGAGTTTCCAGACCTGTGTGTAAGACCGTGATATAGACAGAGTGCATTGGCGAGATCATTGAGTATACTAAAATAAGCTCCATCAAGCATCTTTGAAAGTAATTCAATTATTTTGTTTTTTAGTGCGTATTTTCTTAATGTGAATCATTATAGCAATAAAGCTTTTCCGACAATTACGTTCCGCATCAAGGATTTTTATATATACATTGAAACTTAATTATTCTTTGATTGGAAAAATATAAATGTATACTAGAATTTCATTCTATCACTGTGCTCTGAAATACCGGATGCCATTTAATTTTACTTAATATAATGTATAAATAAATAAATTAACCATACGTATATAATTTACATACAATATATACATATATGTGTGTGTATATATATATATATATATATATATATATTTACATTTGTGTCCACTAGTTCTGCAAATCAGAACTAATTCAATACATCAGAAGATCACAATAGAAAGTTACAAAGCAATTTTGCGTATCGATACCACATAATGAATTTTAGGTAGAGGAAAGTCCCCTATTATGAGATACCACATCTATTTTGTGTGAAAATTAGAAAATTTAAATTATTAAATATGTGAAAATTAGAAAAATGTAAAAAATGAGCTTCATGCAAAATCGAAAAAGTGTGCTCCTAATATGAGATACTCAAAGAAATCGCTAATAAAATGCAAAATACATCGGTATTGCAATTAGAAAACTTTATTTAATGTCTCTGAAATAGTGAAATACAAATGTAATGGAGAAGCTTATTTGCAATAATCACAAACCCACCCACTTATACTCAATATTTCCAGCGCAGCCAGTGTGCGCTCAGCATGAGCATGCGATCACCATCAGCATACTGTTATAAGTTCGTATAAACCTTCCCTTAATTCTAACATAGTATTTTCCCTCTTTTTATTACCGTACAATAACCTTCATACTCTAGCAACGATCGTCACCTTGAATATTTCTATGACGGATCTCATGCTTGCGTTTTCGCGATCACCAAATCTATCCTCTACAATTAAGCAACTCAACATATCTTTGTATTTTCCTTTTAATACGACCTTACTCTATCGCTGCATACAGAACTCATTGTCAAATATTTATTTATTATATAATAAACAAGGTTCAAAGTCTCACCTTCATGGAACTTGATAACATCCAAATTCACAATTTCGATATTTGTAACGAGTGCATGCATGATCAAACAATGAATTTTCTACTAAATAGGTTTCACACCAAGGGCAATAAGTTTATGGTATAGAACCAACAAATAGAACTATTAGTTTAGCAGAAACCCCGCTATCGCATATTAGGAGCTTATCTCATAATAGGGGACTTTCCTCTATTAATTAAAGAAACTTCACGGTACAAATTACGTCTGCTTTTTAATTTCAATTTATTATTTTGCGTTCGACAAATCATTCCCTGTACAATTCAAGTGCAGTCTTGACGAACACGAGCTTCCCATTTGAAATTGCACAAGGATCACCAAATACGTCGCCACCGTACCGATCAGCTAATAATCAAAATTATTCATTAAAAAATTTAATTTATATTAGACTATCAAAACAACATTAAAAATATTCTCACCGAGTGAAGAAAACTGTTATCGAGCGTGAAATATCCGTTAGCTGTGAACTGTATCTTGCGATGTAGCAATTGAAGCGAAAATTCCTCGAGCTGCAACAGATCTATGATAAACGTCGTTACATTGAGTACCTTAAGAAAGTTTCACGTGACTTCGTGTCTTACCTCTGACTTTGTTTCTTTGCCGATCGCGCATCTTAAAAGACCATGTATCACATTGCCCGTTTTCCCTATCTAAAATAAATTTGTAATTGGAACAATGCCGCGCAATTTTGTAAAACATTCAGGATTTTATTTGTTAATAAAAAAATGTCTTTTGATTAAAACAATTCGATCAAAATATGATATAAACTCGAGCTTGTTATTATACTGATTATCCTACCTCGTTCAAAATCTTGGTAGTTCTGTTGGTGAGGAGAGAAATGGGATAAATCAGGAATATTAACCAGATGAAGGTATTACTAAGAGTCTCGTACTCTAAGATATTATCGGTCATCAACAGAGGCGAAAAAAGATAGTAGCCGTTATATATGAGTGTCAGAAAGAGAAAAGTAAAGCCGAACAATACTGGTAGTGAATAGAAGTCCGACACGTCCTCGGAGATCTCGCAAAGATGACAGTGCATATCTCGTAGTTGCAGCAGTTGATGAACCGTGGAATTGCTGAATACAACACGACGCGTTTGATAGAGAGATTGCGGTCGAAGATCAGGTGTGCCGACCCTGGTGAGACTCTGTATCGCTTGATTCACGTCAGCGAAATCGGCTTGTATGATCGTGACCAACAAGAAGTACTGTATCAACAGCCAACCTACGTGAAATGTCGGCAGAATGTCCGACAGCCAGGAGACCGGGCCTGTGTGGAAGGCCAGGATCTCGGTGGTCAGAAGAAGAATCAGCAAGCAAACCTTTAAGATGCAGACGATGATCATAGCACAGAAGATATGCTGTCGTCGCAGCGGTTGATACAGATGATACAGACAATCCATTTCGTGCTCGACGTCCATTAATCGATTAGCGATCCGCACCAGGGACTTCTGATCGATGCAATAGATGAATAAAATCGTGCAGATCACTAGAGAGCCAAGTACAGTTTGCAGAACCTCGATGCCTACAGTCAAGTTTGACTTATTTTCATATTCCAAATTGAGTCTGAATGGTATCGACAAATAGTTCGAAGCGATTATTAAGCTACTCAATATGACATTGTATACGATGCCAAATTCAGAGTACTGAAATGTGTATAACGATCTCTTCTTCCGCATGACGATATGATGAGCAAACGTGGCAAGACCGATGAGCTTGAAAAATATTATCGACATCTTAAGCATCCAAAATGAATTTTTATGTAACTCTGATTTTATTTTGATCACTTTCTGTTTACTAATTTTTTCTGCGGCGGGATTATCTTTATTTAAGTTTTTGAAGAAATTGTTAATTTTATAGGCATCCATGAAGATTGAATTCTCAACCGAATCAAAGACATTTTTGCAGCCACTATCTTCTTCCATAATTAAACTTGAAATTAATATCTATTTCTCTTCTTCATTATGTCTCGTCAACTTGTGCATATTCACATGCATTATTCCATAATGATTTATATCTTTTATATTTTAATTTGATTTCTTGTATAAAGTTTTTTTATGAGACATCCGTGCGTAAAGATTTTTTCAATTAACACACTTTTGTCAAAAAATTTCACACATGCGTTACGAATTGATAATATAAGAGTTTTATTTTATCGATATCTATCTTTCCAGTTGCTCTGAATCCAAATTAATTGCAATTTTTTGAACGTCATATAAATTACGATCAATTACGAGTCTGGTAAATCTACGTGCACTCGAGTCTGTTGCGCTTTATTCTTACGAAGTGACACTGAGCATACGCAGCAATGCTTCCGCAAATGGCAAACATTATAAATGCAAAACATTATTAATTATTAAGTTCGTGAAAGTCATAAACGTGTGATAAAGAACAAAGTCGATATTTCAGCTCTATATCAGCCGACACAGATCCTACGATAAATATAGTCGGTTGCTAGTGCATATGATGTATCGCTAGTGAATGGAATATTTATTGCCTGTACATATGACACGAAGCATACGTACGATAAGAATAAAGAATACGTTCTCTATATTTTTTCTACCTGTAATGTTAGATTATCACGCTAATTAATAGACATAACTCAAAATAGCATTTCCTCACAATTGCATTATATATAGTTAACAATATCAACGTTATGTCATCGTCATTTAGTGTAATTTCTTATAAATTATGTAAAAATATTTTAGCATTAAATATATAAGTTCTTCCACTTCAGGGGAGTTCCCATTAAAATAATAAAACTATACATTTTTATATACACGTTTTCCTGCATAAAATATTTCTTTTATCGTCAAAGAGAACTTTACCTCGTGATTTATCCGTCTAAAGTCATCTGTATAAGTTATCATAAAAAGTTAAAAATCTTTTGTATATAATTTACATTGTTAATTTAAATAGATCTTTTAAAAAATTAGATGTTTTTCTTTCTAATTTAATTTATAGCTAATTAGTTTTTCTCACTATTAGATTAGATATACTTTTTCCATTTATATTCATGATTTAAATAAAAGCATTTTTTAGGTATTTATGTTTTTCTTGTAGAATAATTTTATAACTAATATCTATCTAAAGTTTCTAGACTATCCATCAAATCTACTATTTATCAAATTATACATTGTAGCAAGATACATTCAAGTTCAGATTATATACTTATCTATTCTACAGTATCTGCTTAATGTGCAGGTTCATTACACATATTAAATCGAACATTTGCATCAGATCTTCCCGGTAATGTCAATTTCGCTGCGCGTGTACTTCGAGTGAGACACTACCGTGTCTCTTGACTACCGTGTTTCTTTAACAATATTTCAGCTTTTAAATGTTTCAAACATTATAAGCTAAACTAATTCCGTCAAAACTCTGAATTTATCGTACTAGCTGCAACAAAGTTATTAACTATATTACAAATTATTTGTATAATTAATTAATGAAACGTCTGAAAGTCCATTATTTATCCATCCTTAAGAAAGATATATATATGTAAAGCTGATACTTTCGTCCAATTGTTAATGTTTCTCGAAAATCATTGAGGTTTACAAATCGATAGCCAGAAATTCGCGTTTTATGTTAATTAATAATTTGATAACAATGTTTATTGTTAAATATATATTTAAACTGCCTAAACAACTTTTAATAAGTGCAGAATTTTACAACTTTGATAAAAATAAAATTAAAAATAAAATTAAAATAACTCCTTATTAGTATTTTTTTCTCCAAATTTTATGTAGAATAAATTTTAATATTACATTTTAATATTAATAATAGCATTTTATCTTTAGTATTGTGAAAAATTAAACTTTACAATTTAGTATTACATAACAAGATTTTACTAATCTTAAGCCCGCGTTAATCAGGACTTATTTATTTATCTATTTATTTAATTTAATATTAGTTTTTTAATTACCCATTTATGTATGCATTTTAAGATTTTTACATTAATGCCTTCATAAATAGTCCTAAGCAAAATTTTTTGCATATACCTACATATATATATAT
>NW_020220004.1:0-4091 GCF_003070985.1 Temnothorax curvispinosus | reverse complement strand
ATCATGTATACAGGACTCTAGCATCATTGACGTGGAATACATACATATCTATGTATGTATTCCACGTCCATTGATGCGACCCGAGTCGGGTCGAGTAGTAAATCGAAAACGCCATATGTGCTAGTTTACACCGTACCTAAAGTTTAATACGAATCAAGCTGGTACGCATCAAACGTTTGATTCACTGCGTTTACACCATTTATATTATGGCTACGTTTCGATATTCGCTGTCAACTGAAGATCTATAGTGTATGTATGTATACATACATTGTAGAGTGAACATTGAAACGTAGCTAACGTTTATTATCGTCAATATTATAGAAATGAATATGGAAAAGAATATTGCAATTTCATTTTCCACTTTATTGGGATTTCTAAAAATCCAGCAAAATAATCGTAAAAAACATTTACAACAGTTATTTATTCAATTTTAGTTTCATCTGGTCCGCTGATTTTTTATAACCGTGCTTTTCCATTTCTGGCTCAAGCATTTTAAATATTTCGATATGTTTGTGTCTTTTGCCATCCATGATTGCTAATATTTGTTTATCAATGCATAATTGGCAAAGTTACTCTTTTTGTTTATTGCAAAAATATAATAACTTTTAACAGTGCAATTACAAACGAAAAGAAAAGCACTACAAACAACTACAAACGATTCCGAAGAAGATGGCGCAAGCGGATTTGAGATATCTTCAAAGTTGGCAAAGTTACACTTTTTGTTTATTGCAAAAATATAATAATTTTTGAACGGTGCAACTACAAACGAAAAAAAAAGCACTACAAACAACTACAAACAATTTTGAAGAAGATGGCGCAAGCGGATTTGAGTTATCTCAAAGTGAGGTGCGAGTAATTTTTTAAATGTTTATAATTTTTAATGTATTAAACTACAAACAAAATTTTTGTTACTACAAACAACTACAAACCAAATGCTAACGTTTTCCGTAAAAAAATTAATTTTTCGAAAGTCGGGTGCAAGGTTCACATAGGTAAAGACCAATTTTTTCAAAGGTGCCGCCATAACCTCCATGTTCTTACTGCGAATGCCTCACCTCGCGAGCCGCAGTAATAAAAGTAGGGAGTAACGACAAAATCTATGACGTCACATGAACACGAAAACGCTTTGACAGCTAAGGTGAAAGCACATAAAATTGCAGGAGCCATAAGCAGAAGGCAAAAGCCATATGCGCATGCGTTAAGCCCCTTGCACAATGCCAGGCAACAGGCAATAGGAACAGGAAATAACCAAAAAATCGTTAATTACAACCTAAAAAATTCAAATGCTATGATTGGTTGGCAATAGGCAATAGGCACAGAATTTCCAACGTGACGGAAACTCTGTGTCTATTGCCTGTGTCACTGTTTATTCTGCATTTATACATGATTTCTGATTTCTATTCCCTGTTCCTATTGCCTGTTGCCTGGCATTGTGCAAGGGGCTTTATGGTATCTGTAGAGCTCTACGTGGCTCTACGGATACCATAGCGCATGCGCATATGGCTTCTGCTTTCTGCTCATGGCTCCTGCAATTTTATGTGCTCCCACCACTGCACCTCATAGAAGTTAGCCGGACAATTTCGACTTACGACATTTTTTTTTTTACGAATCGATTGTTAGTCGTTTGTTATTGATTGTTAGACTAATTAGAACGTTTGTTAGTTAATAGTTTTTACGTAATCACAAAAATAATTTTTAGTGTTAATTTAGCCGGTAAATATAGAATTCTTTACAATTTTCGATTCAAACCGTGGTCAATCGATGCGGAATCGTTTGTTAGTTCCGAATATACTAAGTAAAACGTTTGTTAGATCACGGTTTCGCTAAAAAAAGCGAAAAACTGTATATCGTTTAGCTGCCGGAGAGTGGGGGTGAGACGTAGAATATGTGGTGGTTTCGGAACGCATTACGTTATAGTTTATCAACACGGGAAACGTGCTTAACCTATTTTCAATTTATTTGTCAGATTAGCATAGCATTGTACTACGACGCAGTTTACGAATATTCCGAACAGAAACCTCAACGGAGTAAAGTGAATAATACCGTATACCATAGAGAAGACAGTAAACGAAGTAAATATATGCAGAGAAGTCGCGGACGGCTTGCGTATATATTTCGATTTCGCATATTACCTCATCTCCTGTTATATAGGTAAGAAAAAGAGCAATATATTTTTCTGTAAAATCTTCCTTGCTAAGCAACGAACAATTAATGAGTAAAATTAAGGCTAGTATACATAGTCGGTTCTTATTTCAAGACAATGGCTTAAGGTTGATAATATATACGGCTCTGTTATATCTAACAATCGAGCGATTAGTTTATAACATCTCTCTCTCTCTTAAGATTACTCCAGCCGGCCTTAAATATAAAAGATCCGACAATGAAATACTACCCTACAACTTTATTAAGTGTTCCATTAAGATCTGCTGTGAGAAATTGATCAATCACAATCGAATGTGAGGAAAATAATTAACTATGATTGATTAATTATTGTTTTGTGTGCTCTCAGTGCTTCCTGTTGAACCGGTAAAATATAACAATCACCCCACCACCACCACCATCATCATTAACCGTCGTTTATAAAAAAGAGGCCGCAAGAGGACGAGCGACAAATGATATTGACTGGTTAGTAAAAAAAAATACAGTTTATTGATTTAGGATTAATAGATTTAAATACAATAAGATTTATTCTTTCTGAAAAGAGGAGTCGGGTTTGTTGCTACTTATGTACTGCATATTGCAATGTATAAAATACATTTATAATTAAAAAATGTGTTTTGCTTACTGAATGTACCTGTTACTAAAGGTTACTTTCTTTTTTTTTTTTATCAGGTTTAGTCGTAATGGCGAAGCTCGCCGAAGAGCCGCTGGAAACGGAAGACATTCTAACGATTTGTTGGGAGCAGAGTCAACACAAGTACACAGAGAGAAGATTACTAGCTGTTGAATGTTGCTCCTACATACCAATATCAGCTGCTGTTAGAAACTCGTTGATGCTGTCAATGCGCTTCCGGAGTAGTACTACCGGAACTGAGGCATCTCAAAACGTTGGTAAATCAATGCCTACCTCAGCAAGAAGATGCAGTGCGTTTCTTGCTCAGAGAAGCGGAGTGCAGGCAGTATTTACTGAATGAAGCCAATAGATAGGTATTGAATAAAAATAATTATGTTAATCTAAACATATCTGATCGTGTTTATAATAATTGACGAATTAATAACTATAAGACATACAGAGGTAAAGAAATATAAGAAATTTTATATTTTATTACTGTAATTTATCACGCGGTGCAATCTTTCGAACATCCCTCATTATTATAGCGACACGCTAATTTTCTTGGAATTTTTGATTGCCGAAAAAAAGATCTCCTGATCTCGGCAGACCAGGCAGCGACCTGGATTTGAAATTACTGTGATTATATAATTGTAATCTACAGTCGCAATAATCCATAGTAGATTTGGTAGAATATTTCTGAATTTCGATATCTTTGGACCATTGAATACTTTTCTAGAAACATTATGTATCCTGTACACATTTTCTCGATAACGAAAAATGTTTAAACGTTTGTAAAAAAATTATCTTCATTCCAGGACACTCGACGAGCTCCGGGTTTTCCCTATCGATGACGACGGTGAATGTCTGCCAAGGATATGCGCCAGAAGATGAACAAGATCTCTTCAACAGAAAATTGAATCGCCCAGCATGTCGAGTATTTTCCGCAAGAAGTAAACTCCCCTTTGTGTCTTATAGCAAGAAATTCTGTGTGAGAAAATCGAGTATCACGTCGGCAAGAGATTCGCGAGTGCAAGCACAAAAAATTGTTGTTAGGCATAAATGTATAATGTTGTTTCAACGAATGTTAACTTATTTTTTTATCGCGCTAGCTCTATGAGTGACGTGTAAATTATTTTGTTTAAATATTAACACGGTCTGAAGAGTTTAGAGATGAGAAAAGACGAATGTTTTTTCACGTTTTGTAAAATTCGGATGTCCATTGTGTCTGCACTCTCGCAGCGTTTGGAATTTTCTCACTTTCTCATGATCCCCTTTAGGTAAAAGAAAAGAAAAAGAGTAAATTCAAAACGCCACGATT
>NW_020220003.1:0-1257 GCF_003070985.1 Temnothorax curvispinosus | reverse complement strand
TTGAGCGAATAAGAGTTTTTATCGAGGGATCCATATAATATTTATATGCAATTTTGATCATAAATGTGCATGTACATTTGGTGCGTTTCTTTACTTTTTTTAAAAATATGTTTGAATATCTGTACGCGATCTGATAGTTAAGTAAATTCAAACTATATATCCGTATAAACATACATTTTAATAAATTAAATGTGTCTTTATGACCTTTGTGAGACATTCTACAAATGCTTGTTGATGCAATCGCTGTACCACATTTAATATCAGAGACAATCTGTATTACAGGACGACACCGACAAAGAAACGCAGCAAGTTGTGGAATTATTTCGAGGAATTAAAACCTACGCTGCTAAAATGCAGGACCTGTAAAAAAGAAATTAAGGCATTTCACCCAGAAAAATACACAAACGTAATGAGAATGCATTTAAGTAGACATGGAATATTTCTCGATAATGACATTCGCTCACTACCTGATGACTTAAAACAATATTACTCGGAGTTACCGGGATATAAGGCTAAATGCAATAATTGCAGCGAAACAATATCCTTCTTAACAAATGTTGGAAATTTACGAAGTCATTTAAGAAGACATTCCACAAGAATCCAGAGTCGAGATAAGTAAGTACACAATCAATAAATTATTAAAATACTAAAAGCTATAAAATAAATGTAATGATAAAACAATCAGTAGCTAAAGAACATTGAGTGAATAAAACTTTTTATCGGAGCATCCATATAATATTTATATGCAATTTTTATCGTAAATGTGCATGTACATCTGGTGCGTTTCTTACTTCTTTTTTTTTATATGTTTGCAGATCTGTACGGGATCTGATAATTATGCGAATTTTAAATATATATCCATATAAACATACATTCTAATAAATTAAATGTGTCTTTATGACCTTTGTGAGAAATTCTACAAACGCCAATTGATACAATCGCCATACCACATTTAGTGTCAGACAATCTGTATTACGGGACGACACCGACAACGAAACGCAGCAAGTTGTGGAATTATTTCGAGGAATTAAAACCTACACTGCTAAAGTGCACGACCTGTAAAAGAGAAATTAAAATATCTTCTCCAGGAAACTACACATACGTAATGAGAATGCACTTAAGTAGACATGGAATATTTCTCGATAATGGCATTCGCTCACTACCTGACGACTTAAAACAATATTACTCGGAGTTACCGAGATATAAGGCGAAATGCAATAATTGCGGCGAAACATTATCCTTCTTAACACATGTTGG
>NW_020220002.1:0-3122 GCF_003070985.1 Temnothorax curvispinosus | reverse complement strand
CCACACTTTACGCTTTTTTCAAGTTTACTAAAAAACTAATAAAAATATTTGGCTAAAATTTTAATGGTTTCTATAACCTTTCAACCTTGCTATTGAAAAAAAAAACATAATTAGAATCGTTGATCTTTTAACATTTTAAAGAGGCGAATTTTTTAAGTGGACAAGTTAACCGTTGACAGATAGCTCCATATACGGGGCTATCTTTCCACATTCGTGAGGAGCTATCTGTCCACATACAATACAAAACACATTATTTATATTAATTTTTATACTTATTTATAATATTATTTATTATTAATATATAATATTGAAGAAACTGCCTAGTCGTTGGAGTCAGAGAAATAATAGGCACTTTGTGTAGATTTTTTTACAAGTTTCCTGCGTAGAGTTGACTTTTCTTTATATATAGTGGCGTTAAACTGATTTTGAGTCTGTTGAAAAATCAATGTGATTCTTTTGTCCTCTCAATTCTTTAATTTTTTTTTTATTTGGGGCCTTTATTATACTTTATCCTCGGCGTTTAAAATAGAAAATACTCAATAATTTAAGACAAACTCAATATTTAACTTAATGTGTATTTTTAAAATAAAAATTTGGGGACGATTCTTGAATCGCAGGATCAAATAGTTGCTCGTAGGTCACTTTTGTACAGTAGCGAGTGAGAGCCCGAACATTTATTCCAAAGTGTAACGCTGTTTTTACGAAAAGATTCTCACTCAATGTTTATTTTTTTAATCGCTCTAAATATAATTTTATTGGGTATGTCTACCTTATCCATCTTAATTGTAGAAAGAGGATAAGAAGGAAGAATTTTACGCTGTATTTTAACAAAAAGATAGAATCTGCGATGTTCGATTGTTTTTGCCTAAGGGCTAACGGCACGGTTGGGTACGAAATCTGTTAAGAAACTAATAAGTACTCTACAGGCTTAAAAAACACGCCTAGCGATTTGAACACAAGTTTGTCCAATAACAAGCTATTTATAAAAGAACAATTCGTCATTGAACTATGGATACATTGCCCCATCAAAAATAGGACAGATAGCTCCGATCACGTTTTTCAGTCTTTAACATGTTGCCAATTTTAGATAATGCGGAATTAAGATTTGACGCTTCTCACATCTGATAACTATATATTAATTAATAATATTATGAATTGCTTACTTTAATTTTAGTTAAACTACTGTCGCACAGCAAATTTTTCGACCGTTGAAAAATGTGAATAATTGTTTTCACTTTTCTTTTAACGTATATAATAGCGTCTATGAGAGGCATCGCAAGAAAACAAACAACATTTAAATATCTTACATAAGGTATTTTTCAACTACTTGTTGCAGTGGTAAAGACATTTGTTTCTTAAAACTTGAGATAGCAGTACTGTGAACACACATAGCCCTCGTAGACAGATAGCCCCGGTCTCGCTTATATATGCACTTACTTCTGAATTGCATTTTGCACTTTCTATGCATATATTTACTTGCGTTATATGAAACGCTAAAATAATCTAATCAAATTTAATTTCGACATAATTTTAATTAAGTTCTTCAAAAAAGTTGGTTTATTTTATTATTACGTTTTATATTACCAATAAATCGTGTTAATTGAAAAAGAATATGATTACACAATATTATTATTTGCTTTATCTTTTTGAAGTATTACAATTTATACAGATATTTATAATATGTGTTTATTATTTATTTAAATAAATACATACTTTATGACTATGGTGAAAAACTGAAGGTTTACAATATGACGTACGTTCTTTGTCTTATTTAGTCCTACACGATTATATAAAAAAATTAATTTTTGTGTTCTAATTTTTTGTGACGGATATTTGTGATAAAATTTATTTTAAACTAACCGTATGGATTAAACAAATAAAAATGTACATGTTGGCTGTAAGAAAATTATTAACAATTATTGAAAACTAACAGCAAAAAATTGTAAGTATTATTGTGTAAAATTAAACGTTATTTATTACATAAATTGTAAAATTTGAGGACATATATTTGCACATATTAGATTTGAGAATAAGAATAAAATTTTAAAATTATATTTAGATTTTAGAATAAAATTGTTAAGCATAAGAAACAAAAGAAGACAGATATATTGAGATACTATTCATAGATTTTTATAATGACAAATGCTATTTATATCTGCCGTTGGAGTTTATCAATTGCCTTGCCAAAAAAAATATCAACGCCATAAGTAATTATGGATCACCTTAAACATGATTTATTTGTGAACAGGAAATAAATTATTAATGAAATTTTTGCCAAAATTTATGTTATTATTTCATTAATTTTATTGTGTTACATTTGTTATTCATTTTGAAAATTGTTAATAAACACTTACAAGTTTTTAAGTTATTTTTAACTGCATCATAATGATTACGTACGTTATAACCGTCATACAAAACTGGAAAAGAATAAATCAATTAATTTTCGCAGCACTTAAAATGCTAATAAATTAAAAATCGCAAGTTAAATGGCATAATAACGATACATATTAATAACACTTTTGATAATTAATTTTTGAAACTAATATACAAAATATAATGCTGAGGAAGATAAAGTTAAAAGTAAACCTTTCGAAGAAATGCATTGCCAAAGTAGAAAAGACCCATTCCAGAAAATTTTAACGGATGCTGCATTGTTTGCAAGGTAAACTGATGAATCTATAGATAAATGACTATTATTTAATTTTATTTAATTTGCTTTACTTACTGTTTTTATGCTAAAATACTTTTTACCTCCTCCGAAATGTTAGCATATTGACGTACACTTGTCAATTGATGAATTACTTTATCATTTTTATTAGCCTGAAATATATTTATTATAGAATAAAATCTATATATATATATATTCGTGGATTGCATGTGTGTGTGTGTGTGTGTGTGTGTGTGTGTGTGTGTGTGTGTGTGTGTGTGTGTGTGTGTGTGTGTGTGTGTGTGTGTGTGTGTGTGTGGGTGGGTGGGTGTGGGTGTGTGTGTGTGTGTGATTTTACCTTAACCGTAACATTCTCACAAATGGTATTTATGGTGTAGAGTTTAAATAAAAATAAAAAAAGCCATAACCCTGTATTGAACAAGTTCAAATAGAATATTGCTGAATGTATTTCTTC
>NW_020220001.1:0-33127 GCF_003070985.1 Temnothorax curvispinosus | reverse complement strand
ACTCCGCCGACCTTTCGCGCGATTCGCTTAAACATCGCCTAATTATTGTAACTCGTCTCGTCGTATCGATTAATCGGCGCGTGCAATTTTGCTTGCGCGCGTGCCATTATTTGACCACTTTCGCTATCGTATCGAGTGATCGGCGCGTGCACGTTCATCCCGCGTGATCGCTCTCGTCCTTCGTCGCACTCGGCACGTCGTGACGAGGATATCCGCGTAATTCGCTTGAGCGCGTGTTATTACTCGATCATTTTCGCTAGTCTCATCGATCGTATAGATCTCGCATGTACGTCGGGACATTACATCGAGGAATCGGCGTGCGCCCCCGCGTGGTCTTTCTCGTCTGTCGTCGCACTCGGCACGTCGTGACGGGGATATCCGCGTAATTGTAGTTTCGTTCGCGCGCACGCCATTATCTCGATCCCTCGCGCTAATTGCCGCATAATCGTTGCAGCCCTTAGTAACGTAGAATAATAACAATGCGTGCACGCTCGCCCTGCGTGATCTCTCTCGTCCGTTCGTCGCATGGGCACGTCGCGACAGAAAAATCCGCGTAATTATAGTTTCTCAGGTGCGCGTACCATTATTCAATCTCTGCGGCGAAACTCTGCATAGTCGTGCGGATTTCGCAGTGAAAATTTAATTTTGCCAAAGGCGATCGAATATTCGAGTATTCCATCGCCATCGATCATTGTTTGAACTCGAGTCGTCCGCCCCCTCGACCTTGGCGAGCGGCGCGGTGTTTTCGCTTATTGTTTCAATTGTTTTGGTCTCCGCATTCCGAAGCGAGACATACTTCGTACGTTGTTATTCCTGGCTGCCATCGCCTTCCATAGCTATCTCTGTAAATATCATACTCCGACTTTCCTCGGCCTTCAAGATGAATAAGGGCTGTAAATCGCGACGCGAACTGTGCGTTCGGCGTATGCGAGAAATACATCAATATTCGATGCTCGCGGTAGACAACGCTATGAGACCGACTTTTATCGTTCGTTATCCGACGGTATTCCAATTAGTTCAGGATTTTGAGGAGGCTCACCTCCAAGTAATACAGGATGCTACGGATGAGGAATTCACCATCAAAGACGCGATACGTGACGAGTTTGACAAAATGCGTTTTGCCGTGATAGGGCGGTATGAAAGCTTCGGTCCCGCGGGAGGGACCGATGCGTCCTCGCGGGGTGCGCCGCACGCGCCCCTCTCCGCGATCAAATTGCCAAAGATCGCGCTTCCTCAATTTGCGGGTAATCTCGCTCTATGGCCATCTTTCATTGCGCTGTTTAACACGGCGATTCACGAAAACGATGGCGTCTCCGCCATCAAAAAGTATCAGCATCTGTTGGCTTCACTATCGGGGAGGCTCTTGGCGTCGTAAAAAATTTGCCGTTGACCGCAGAAAATTATGTGATCTCGTATGATGCGCTGCTATCGCGATATCAGAACAAAAGAAAATTAGCCACGCAATATTGACGTTCCCTCGTGCACGCCAAGCTTTTGAATTCGGATTCCGCCGAATCCCTTCGCTCGTTGTTAGACGCCTTTAATGAAAACACGCGTGCCCTGAAGATGATGGACTACCCGGTAGAGTCATGGGATTTCATGCTCTTCAATTACTTGTTGGAGAAGCTAACTCCCTCTCTAAAAGAGAAATTCGAGTCAGCTCACATGACCGCGGAATCGCGGCGATACGAGCAATTGACAACGTATCTGTCGAGATAGGTACTGTACCGTCCTCGCGTCGGTGGCCGACTGGTCAAATAAGTCGAACAAATCGAAGTTACAAAATTCGTCGAAGAAAGCCGCGTCGACCACTTCGCTCGTCGCTCAAAACGCCGCGTGTCCTAAATGCACGGAGCAGCATTCGTTGGCTAAATGCCCCGGTTTCCTACAGCTCTCGGCCAAGGAACGGCACAACCTTGTTCGTGAAAAGGGATTGTGTCTAAATTGTCTCCGTGCAGGACATAGCCTGAAGACTTGCCCTAGCTCCTGGACCTGCCGGTCTTGTAGGTCGAAGCATCATTCCCTCCTGCATTTCAGACCGAGTAACGCCCCGTCTCTCGCGACCGCTCCGGCGCGGCGGCGGTCACTCCGGTCGTTAACGGCACTGCGGCGCCGGCGAATACAGGCGATTCACCAATTGTCTCTATGGCTAGCATTTCGAGTCGTGTAATCCTACTGTCGATCGTGCGCGCGGAAGCACTCGACGTGCATGGCAACGCCTTCCCGGTCCGTATATTGCTCGACAGCGCGAGTCAGGCGAATTTCATTACCGAAAGTTGCCTTCAAAGGGGCGGTTTCGCTCGGACAAGACATCGCGCGCCGGTGTTAGGCGTTAATGAAGCTAAGGCTGCCACGACGAGGGGCCTTACCTCGTTCGTTATCCGGACGCAAAATAGAGACGACATTCGCTTCCCGGTCGAAGCTACGGTGCTCCCTCGCATCACCTCGCCATTGCCCAACAACCGGGTCGACTCCAAACCGTGGAATCACCTCCGAGGGCTGCCGCTCGCAGATCCGGAATACTATTTGCCCGGCTCTATCGATATTCTACTAGGGGCAGAATCTTTCGTGTCCGTGCTACGCGACGGTCGGCGCACCGGTAAACTTGGAGAACCGGACGCTTTCAATACGGCATTCGGCTGGGTCTTGGTGGGCGCGGTCTCGCGGTCGTTACAAGTGCAATCCTTGCACTCCTTCGCCACCACTATTGAGTCGATTGATGCCGCGGTGGGGCAATTCTGAAAATTGCAGGAAGTTCCCGAGCATACTTCTTGCTCCGAGAAAGATCGATGTTGCCAAGAAATATTCGACAAAACCACTTATCGCGACCATTCGGGTCGCTTCGTTGTATCGTATCCATTCGCGTCGGAGCTCCCTACGTTCGCGGATTCTCGGTCGACAGCCGTTAATAGACTACGCGTACTCGAGCGTCGATTCAAATCGAATAAAGAATTTCGAGACAGCTATAATGCGTTCATGCAGGATTACTTGGATAGCGGCCACATGGAGCTAGCGAGCCCTATCCCGCGGACGGGCGCGTGTATTATTTGCCCCATCATGGTGTTTAATAAATTAGACAGCACTACTACAAAACTTTGCGTCGTCTTCGATGCTTCGTCAAAATGCCCGAACGGGTTATCATTAAACGACACCTTGCTCAGTGGCCCGAAACTCCAACCGGACATTGTCGCGGTACTACTCCTCTTTCGCGCTGAGCCCGTGGTCATTACCGCGGACGTGAAACAAATGTTCCGGCAGATCTGGATACACCCGAAACATCGCGATTATCAGCGTATCGTCTGGCGCTTTTCGGAATCGGATCCGATCCTTGATTACTCACTCAAGACGGTCACATTCGGTAACACGGCCTCCCCGTTTCTAGCGATTTATTGCTTGCTCAAATTAGCTTACGATAGGGATAGGTATCCGTTGGTGTACGCGGCGTTCCTCGAGTCTCTATACGTGGACGACGTCGTGGCCAGTGTCCGCACCGTCGAGCGAGCTATCGCGCTCCGCGATCAATTACTCGAATTATTTCGAGTGCCTTCAAATTACGAAAATGGGCGAGTAGCCATACCGCCGCGTTGGAGGGTCTCGATCCAGCAATACGTAGTCAGAAAATGCTCTCTTTCAAATCGACCGAGGATCAAGTACTTAAGGTTCTGGGCCTTCGTTGGCATTCGCAGTCAGATAGCTTCAGGTTTCAGCTTAACCCTTTGACTCGAAAATGCACTAAACACACGATATTATCGGAGGTAGCGCGTATCTTCGATCCCTTGGGATTTTTGGCGCCACTGACATTTACCGCGAAGCGATTGATACAGCGCTTGTGGACATTAAAGCTCGAGTGGGACGACGAGCCTCCATCAGATGTTCGCCGCCAATAGGAGCGTTATCAAGCTGAGTTCGACGCGCTGGCCTCCCTTCGTATATACCTCGTACATTTCCCGCGGGCGATAGTGTTCGTCGCGAGTTGCACAGCTTTTGCGACGCGAGCGAACAGGGATATGAGGCAGTAATGTACCTACGTATTGTCACTTTGTCGGAGACTAAAATCGTGATTCTTTGCGCCAAATCTAAGGTGGCTCCGTTACGCGCTATCTCTCTACCCCGCTTAGAACTCTGCGCGGCCTTGCTCCTCGCGAATTTGATCGCTTACGTTCGTCGGGTCCTGCGAGAACATATAGATATTGACGATGAGTACGCCTTGTCCGATGCCAAGGTGGCTCTATATTGGATTCGTTCCTCCCCGCACCGATGGAAGACCTTCGTTCGCAATCGCGTTGCTCGGATACAGGAGAAGCTCGCGGTATCAGCTTGGGGTCATGTTGCCACCGAGTGCAACCTAGCCGATCACTGCTCGCGTGAGCTTTTTCCTCGCGAACTCGTGGCTAATGCAATGTGGTGGAAAGGCCCGGAGTGGCTAATAGAATTCGAGCCTCGCGCCGAGCCTGTCCTTTCTGAAGAATCTCTTTCACGCGAGGAGGAAAAGATCGTAGCTCTTGTAACCTGCGGTACACCTCACCCCATATATTCGATAAATATTAGATTTATTATTAGATAAATTTTCGTCGTTAAATAAGATTTGTAAAATAATAGCGTATCTTTTAAGATTTATTGGTCGATCCGGGGCCAAGCCAGTAGATCCGCGACCTTGGCCGTGGATCAACTCGAAGCGCATTCAGCATTATTAGTAGTAGTAAAACTTGTTCAACTGGAATCCTTTCGCGACGAGATTAATAGCATTAGAAACGGGAAGAGACTATCCAAACCTTTTCTCAAACTCGCTCCTTTTCTCGACCCAACGGGTATTCTCAGGGTGGGCGACAGACTCATCCACTCGGGATTGACGTTCGAGTACAAACACCCTGTGCTGCTACCAAATAAACACCAACTTACCAATTGCGTTGCGTTGCGTTGCGAAAGCCGGCGGATACCGGTTTTTATATTTATGTTGGTAGTGGTGGACATTTTGTCTTAACCCTTCGCGTTGAAGGACGTGAGGAGTCACGTCCTTGTCTTGTGTTTGTGGAGGCCCTTTCGGATAGAGGAGTCTCCTGTTCGTTTTGTTCGTTCACGTCCGTGATGTTTGTGAACGTGTTATCTTGGGAGTGTCTATTCCGCGGGCGAACTGTCCGCAGCCGATGAAGAGCCCCCTCAATGATATGACTGCCCGCGGTCATGTTATGAGGGCTCTCTGAGGTGGTAGAATGGCGACGATCTCGTCTACCATTCGACTAGGAGTAGGTTCCCCCGTGGTTTGGACGCCCACCTGGATTGATCCATCGCGTGATCTCGTGTTAATGGTTACGTGTTTTCTGGCGCCTTGGCGCAAGGATTTGTCTCGTCACGTGAAGTGATGTCTTTGACCTCCCGCGTGTCGTGACTATGGTCCAGTGTGCTATATGTTCAGGAAGTTTTTAGTGGGTGCAAGCCCCACATACCCCGGTTGGCCGGCCCCTGGGATAATGCGCGAGACATTTTCTCTCTTCCTACGTGAACCCAAAAAAAAAGGAGTTTCCACTCCTCCCACCGGCCTAGAGAAAGGAAAACTTCGATAAAAAACCACGGGGTGGGTCTCGAATTTCTCGACCATTGCACGCCGGTGCTCCGGCCGGTCGGGGGATTCGGACTCGTGTTTCGGGGGAGAGGATCGCCTGGGCCGCTCGGACGTATTCCGAGGTCGGGACCTGCGACCTGGATGGGAGACCCGCCGGGCCACTCGGACGTATTCCGAGGTCGGGGCCAGGCGGGTAATGTCGTCGGGTGAAAAGACTTGCGGCGCGCGGGGACTCCGCGCGTCGAGAATTGCACCCCTCCCGTACCCGGCCGTCGGAGTTGTGGAAGGGTCACCGGTGCGGAGGTCACCTCGGCCGGTGACCCAACACGGTATGCTGGTCGCCACGGCAGGCAAGGCCTTGGGTGGGGTGCGACACCCTTGGCCCCAACTGTCCGTGGGGTCCCTTGCGTGGCGGCGCCCGTCGCGGTACCCCCGGGATGGGAGATGGGGGACCCCCAAAAACCCACAGGCAAGTAAGGGGCTTGGGACCCTGCGCTTCTATTAAAAGGAGCCCGTAATGTAGGCCTAAGGCCGAGCCGCGGCGGGTGGCGGGGAACAAAACTAAAAAATGCAGAAGAAAAATGAATATGATTATCCTTTAACCCCGGAAGAAGACTGTCAAGTCGGCGAGACGTTTGCGCAAATCCACGCTTTATCTACAAGTACGGCGACGAGTAACCGTCGTCTTACTCGCGGCCACCATATCATAATTACCCATATTTAAAAATTTGTCAATTTTTTAAAATTCTAAATGAATATTAATATTCCGAATATTTTAAGAAAACTGCATTTTGTGTAATATCATTTTTATTACTTTTTTGTGCAGGATAAAAGAACATTTATGTATATATATTCATTATAAATATGTTTATTCTAATTTCATATAAATATGAAATTAAATCTAGTGATATATGTAATTTACGAATGCGCTATCTGTTATTTGTATTATGTACCATGTTTGAGTGACAAAATTGCTTCTTCATTAAATCAAACAAGTTTGCCCCAAATGGCACTATTGTAATTTATTACGATAAATATAATCACGGAAACGCATATACAGCAGAGCCACTTCGCATGTAATTTATATATCTCAGTCGATTAATAAAAACCTATTGCTGTAACAATTATTTCTTATATCATATGACATCAATTTCAATGAGCTTGATAGAAATGTTTGATAAGTAATAACTATAATTAAGTGTATTACTGCCGCCACCGCTGCCGCCGCCGTCGACGCCGTCGACGTCTATTGCAGACTTAGACGCGATACTGGAATATTCAGAAACGGCGCAAGCACGCCACCAACGTCACCGGCAACAGCGTGAAATGCGACAACGTCAAACACAGCAGCAACAACGGCGATTGCCGACAGTTGTGTCGTTGATCGCCTTATCTTGCTCGAAGAAATCCCTTCTTCCGCGACCCGGCCTGTCGTGGCAACAACGGCTACGCATGAAAGAACAACGTCTAAGAAAATGGGGACGGCGAGCGCCACTCTTAGCCGCTAGGGGCGCTAGCAAAGTTGGAGACGCACCGAGCTGTCACTGAGTATCGAGCATATCGTTAACGAGAAAATCTGTGTACATAAACGTGAATATTTCGGAATTTTTTAACATGCCGGGAATGTGTGTGGCATATGAATGTAAAAATAAGGGAGAGCATCGGTTCCCGAGAGACAAGAATGACAAGATGATGAAAAATAAACGGTGGATCATCACTGCTATAAAACGCAAGAATTTATGTTCGAATACAAATTCGCGACTAAACATATGTTTCATTATAGATATGTCTATTAATTTTATTGTAAACTCACTACTTTTAAGGCTGGTGGTAATATAATCCTCAGGTCTAAAATTTGTACACAGCGAATTTGTATTTAGACATAAATCGCGTTTTATAGCAGTGATCCACCGTTTTTTCATCATCTTGTCCCGAGGGACAAGATGATGAAAACCGATGCCCTCCCTTATTTTTACATCCATATGCCACACACATTCCCCCGACATGTTAAAAAATTCTCCAAACCTCTCTACTCATTAAACGTAAACATATGACATGTCCCCAATTTCAGTGCTGCCCTCTGCGCTGAGCTTGTCATCTCGCCGTCCCCATTACACGATAACGGCACTCGTTATGATTTACTCCATTTTTACTGTTGCCGTCATTGTTATTGTTTCGCACTCGCCGTTAGTCCGGAATTTATGTTAGGTTTAGATATTTTTATATTAAAGATAATTTTAGTTTCGTCTTCGTTCCTTTAACGAACGATATCGTCCGTACATCGTTGTTCCCGAACTTGGTGCTAATAACAAATTTTTATATCAATTGTGCAAATGATCGTCGAACAAATATATATTGTACGTCCGCATATTTGTTCTCTCTGTTATTCGTCAAATTTTAATTACGCCAAGACAATCGTTGATACTGCCGTGTAAAAGTTGGCCGCTTTGAGAGTTTCTGTAATTCATGCTTCCGCATCGGCGTCGCGTCCGAATTCGACATTTCGCGTGTTATCCGACGTTCCGCGAGCTCAGTCTCAGCTTGACGGACCTCGAACCCAGACCCATCGATGACGAAAGTATTCCTCGCGCGATCAAGTTCATACATTTTGCGGGCGTAACTCGCGATACACAACCACGGCCTCCCGTGATATTTGGGAGCGAGCTGAATGCGAGTGAAATAACTGCGCTACAGAGCGCTCCAGATTTCGAGTGCGGTAATTTCTGAGCTAGAAGTTTCAATCGACGTTCCCGTCACGAGCCACCCTCGTGCTTGATTCCGGACCGTCGGAGCGATCTTATCGCTTCGCATAATCGTGTACACAGCTTTGTGAACTGAAATATATACTGGAACTCTTTCGAATTCGCGAGTGCTTATTAGAGATTGTCTCGCCTATCCGTCGACCCTTCTGATAAGGGTGCCATCCTTCGCACAATCCTCAACAGTTATTATTTATCAAAGCTTAAGCTTTAAGCGAACCGTTTATACCTTTATGTAAGATACGTTGTCACTTCGTATTATAATATGTCTCAAAATTGGAAGTTTTTCAAGTCATTCCAAAACAAATCTCGGGAAAATAACCCTTGAAGAGAAAGGGAAAATAAAGCCCTATCCGAACTTTATTAATTAGAAATCCCAATAAATTAAAATATCGACATTTATTTTTGTGATGATAGTTCCTTAAGAGAAAATTCCCTTTATTTTAAAAAAGTATCTTCCTTCAGGTGCGCATTGAAATTTATTTTTTAAACGGAGATTCAATGTTCTTTGTTCCAGTGTACGACGCCTCGGTTAAATTCCCGTCAGGCATGATCACCGGCAATTACAAACAGCTGGGTAATTATTAATAATTTTGACGGCTGCTAAGTGAAGACCGAACACGGATTCGTCGGACAAGCTTGCAACGCAGCGGTGCAGCTAGAGATCTTCGAAGATGTTACGTACGGAAATTTTATCTTAAAATTTCGGACAACACACGTTGAAATTTTTGAACGCTTTAGACAATGCACGCTAGCTCGGAATTCTGAGCGAACGCTCAGGTCAATATAAATATTTAACAAATTTATAATATTTATAGTAGTTTATAATATATAATCTCGAATATGATATAATAATTTATAATATAATAGAGGGGGAATATATAAATGAGTTTCAAGGGGAAAATAACTAAAGTTCCAGAATGTTTATCAACCACATTAGAACAAAAATGTGATAAACAGAATGATAGATTTCTTTTTGCCAGTGAATAGAATAACAATTGTAATTGAAATCGACCGTAACTGGCAATATATAACGTCTTTACCGATATGAACATTGAAAAAACCGTGAGCCAACTTGGTTTGTCGGATTCACACAGCACATTTTCAGATCATCATCGAGACATTAATTAATTTCGACCAAGATTCGACCGAAATTAATTAATGTCTCGATGATGATCTGAAAATGTGCTGTGTGAATCCGACAAACCAAGTTGGCTCACGGTTTTTTCAATGTTCATATCGGTAAAGACGTTATATATTGCCAGTTACGGTCGATTTAAATTACAATTGTTAAAAATGTGATAAGTTTATAACAGAATTGATAATATGGGATGAAAATCCCAACAATATATCTGATAAATTCACAGAAGTACAATCTTATTCAGATATTTGGAAAATTGAATTTTTAAATCGCCTATATTTTTCACCTTACATCATAACTGAGAAATGAATCTGCTGTCAGGTTGTTTTAAGTTCCATAACCGCAATTTTGAAATAGGTAATTATGAGTCAGACAGTTCAAAAGTGTGTAATATAACACGCACCTATTTGCATTGAATTGTGACATTTTAAATTTACCAAAACTCCCAAGCTCTCCAAGCTTGACGACCAATTTCAAATTTAATGTCTCCTCCGAAAGATAGCCCAGTTTCTCCGCATGAGCCCTATCGTACGGAGAGTGCAGTTTGGAATATAAAAATTCCTGTGATCAGGTGGACTCGAACCTGGTTCCTCGGAGTTACGAGTCTGACGCTTTACCACAAGACCACATTGCCACCCTTGCGTGTGGCCCCGGTCGGTGGCAATCATCGGTGTGGCATGGTGTGGGACGTCGTTCATCTGTCGGGGATGTATACGGTGGGGGCTCTTCCTGCCCCGGAGACCCAGGCCCAGGGAAGACACTAAAGATGGTTCGATGTTGAAACGTTTGTATTTTTTTATTAATGTGGAATATATTAACGCTTACAGCTTGTTACGGCTCGATGCTCCTTTACTTTTGTAATTGATTTTAATCTTGTGAGCCTTCTAGATTATATTGTAATATAATAATTTAGTAAAAACACCTTGCTTGTTCGCTAGCTCTTATTAAAAGATGTTTTTTAAAAAGCGAATAGTTTTAACTTATTGCTTATAAATATTTAGTTTATCCTACGGTTATCGGACGGCCGTTGGAAGGCTGGGGGCCAGATGGAGCCCAAAACTACGTTTCTAGAAACTTCTAGAAAACCTTCCCCCTTAAGACGCGTAGGAAGTGGTGAGAACCCCTCGCGCGCGGGGTTCTGGCCATTTTCAGGTATAAAAAGGGCGGAAAACGCCGCGGAGCGACACCTTTCGATCTTGGAAATAACTCGTTTGCTTATGAGCCAAAAGACAAAGTTGAAATGCTGGCAAAAAATTTTCAAAAAGTATTTCAAGAAGCGGACGGTCTAACTTCTCCATATGAAAATACAGTTAATCAATATATTGAAACGTTAGATGAAAAGATACCGCATTGTGTTTTGAGATTCATAACTCCTCGCTTAATTTTTGACATAATCAAATCTTTTCCAAACAATAAGGCTCCTGGCTCAGATAAAATTACTACTGCTATGCTAAAAAACTCTTCACGTAAAGTCATAATTCAGATTTATTACATAATTCTAAACTCTTTTCGTTTATTCTACTACTTTCCTTCGTGTTAGAAGACAGCAAAAATACTGCATTTTGTATTGCACAAAGTATTGCATTTTTGCTGTGTGGACACCCCTTGGATTAAAGTACACGATTGTCGAGCGTAACAGATTTTGGGAAACAAAAATGTCACCACTGCTTAAACGATTCTACGAGGACTGCTTGGTTCCTGAAATAATAAATAGTAGAACAAAAAATATGCCTATTTGGGAACCTCAGTATGTCATCGAAGCGCAAGAAGCGGCTAGAAAAAATGACATAAAAGTGGAAAGTGTTATTGAAACCACTACCACTTTTGCTATTCCAGAAATGGAGCAAAATGACGATTGCATTATAACTGGTTATTCAAAACGAGATCTAACTGAGGATGACATAAAAAACAAAAAAAATGTTAGATGATGTAATAACTTCTCTCCCATTAGTGAAGAATAATATTTTATCTATAAATAGTAAATTAAATGATGAATCGTTAGATCTATTTTTACACATTGTAAGAGAGACTTCTTGCTTTGAAACACAAAGTGTGTTATACTTAGAATACCCGCACTTAATTGAAGCTAGTCGTAGCAATAAGAGCTTACAAATTGTTGGCGGAACTTGCACAAATCATTGGCGATATATTTAGTTTAATGGCACCAAACTTCATGTGTACGACAGCCTATCTAGTATTACGTACGATAAATTGGCTGCTAAAGAGAAAGAATATATTCGCCTTCGTTATCCCAAGATAACGAAATATGATATAATTTGTAAAAAAGTACAAATAAAACAACGAAATTCCATTTCTTGCGAAATTTATGCTGCGGCTTTCGCTACAACTGTAGCCTTGAAAGAAAATCCTTGTAATGAAAAATATTCTGCTGACGTAAAATGCATGAGACGTCATTTATTTAAAATTCTAGAAAACAAAAATTATTGCCTTTCCCGAAATAATATTTTTCATTGTTTAACACATTTTTGTAAGCTTTTATTGCTGCCATTATGTAAAAAGAAACAACGATAAAATAAGATGGTAAAAGTTATCTGCAATCGTCATTGTATAGAACATATATAGTAACATAAAAATTTTGGAGAGACGATAAAAGAATATTGGTTGCGTTCTCACGGGAATGGGCGTTGGAGGGGCCAATTCTATAATCTCAATATTTAATTGTTTTTAAATAATATTAATATTTGTTTATTTTAAAATATTACTTATTAATTATTAATAATATTATTTATTATTATTATTAATTTAATTGTATACATTATATTGTAGTTTTGAAAATAGTACATTGTAAATTAGATCGCAATTTAAACTGAGGTGATTGCGTCGCAAAGTGTTAAACTCAGATAGGTTTTGCTTTGCAATGTACTATTTTCAAAATAAATATATAACAATAAATAAAAAGTAAATTATATTAACCCTAGAATCCATGACTGGGGTCGATTTCGACCCCAGGCGAACTTTGAACTACGCTCCTGAGCTAGCGAGTGACATTATCGACTCAGGACCTGAACCATAATTCATTTCAACTTTCTAAAAGTAGGGTTATGTCGGGCGCAGCGTTAGTTGTTCGCTAGCAGTGAAGTAGCACAGTCGTAAAGCGGGCGTGGGGTCGATATCGACCCCAGTCGTGACTTGCCGTTTGAGTTTCGTCACGGTAAGCTAATTTTATTTTTTCGCTAGAATCAATATATATCATGTATTATTACGTAATCTGAGCATAAATAGTCATAAATATTATTTAAGACGAAATATCACACAATTTAGTCGGTAAAAATCCCGTTGCCTAAGAAGATTGACATTTCGCAGAAAATGGCTGGGCGATATAATGTTTCATTTTTTTCATATTTTTTACTATTTTGTATCAAATAAAAATGAAATAATACTTAAAATACAATTTTTTATGGTTTTTTCATCGACTTTTTCCGTATTTCAACTTTGCGAATTTCTTCATCTTTATAGTCCCAAATAAATATACTTTTTGAACAGAACATAGCGATGACAATTTTTTTCTAATAGTCTAATGTGTCCTCTTTAAAACCCCGTTTGAAATTTTAAAATCGGTTGATTACAAAAAAAGATACAAATTTTTGTTTAAAAAAAGAGGTTTTTGCTGATTTTCTGCGTTTTTCAGTCTTTAAATGGATTTTTCACTAACTAAACTTGAGTAAAATTAAATTTACCGTATACCATTCTCTTCGTTATTAAAAAACGAAGAAATTCATGTAGGTTTAAAGGCCCTTTATTTCTGTAGGACCGGTTTTACGATCAAATAAAGCGTGGGGTCGATATTGCCCCCAGTCATGGATTAGAAGGTCAAAAAAATGTATCATGGATTCTAGGGTTAATGAGCTTGCATGTAAAAGAACAAGAAATATTTTATAAAGTATACTTTTCATAATATATGGTTGAGATTACTTTGCGACGCAATCATAACTCAGTTTAAATTGCGATCCACTCGAATTATTCATTCGTGTTGTTTATTACTAATAAACATTAAAATATTATATAACATTGTTTTACTTTCAGATTTAATAAATAATTTTTTTTATTATTTGATATTAATCTATGTACGAAGAGTTATTTATTGTTACACAGAGATTAGACTTGACATGTCTGAAGGGCGGATCACTTTAAACAAAGAGGCGTGGCTAGCGTTGAATCAACGCCATTATATTGCAGCAGGTAACGTATGCACAGTGGAGGTTTTAGTGAGTAGGAATCTCACACTACCCCGAAAAACCGGGGTGCCTTTTGAAGGTTTTCTCCACTTAAAAAAAAAAGTCATCCCAGTAAACACAAGGTAACAACATCAATGATCATCATTATATAATATTCATAGTTTTGCATGCAATTTTTTATATACAATTTTTTTATATTATCTGGTACATCTTTTTTCTAATTAGACTGATTGCTAATATATCTTTTAATATGCATAAAAATATATTTTTAAATTCTTAGTGCTTCTGCATGATAGTTCAATAATTTCAGATTTTTTGCCATCATCTATTACTTCAGACTATCAATCTATTACTGAAAAGGAAACTGTAGATTTAAAACAAATAATAGAGAATTGTGAATAATATAAGGTTTCCAACGCTGAGCTTTTTATGTAAACTCTTTCAAAGGATCTATCCATTCTTGATGGGGTAAAATAATAACTTCTATAACAAATGCAATAAATATTAAATTTATAGTATTGATTTATAGAACTAATTTTATTCTGTCTTTATATAGAAAAAGATACACTCAGTCTTAGAGGGTAACGTAGCTGATGAACAGTATAGATAACAAACTGCAGAATAAAAATCTTAATTATTGATATCATTATGTTATAACAAAGTGTAGTAAAGTGAGTCACTTTACACTTGTATTTAATATATTGTTATCTGTATTTGTCGCAATGTTTTCACATTTATTTCAGAAAACTGTCGGCAGTGAGAAAACTCATGGCAGTGGTATAAGTTGATGGCTTCGGAGGACATGCTCTCTTAACAATCCTATTACTCGTATCCGAGTATAGTAACTTCTCTTCATATACATGTGTTGCGCACCTAGATTATACACATTGTATATGGGACTTACAGTTTAACGCCGATTCCGAGCGGCGGTTTTTTTTTGTTTGTTCTCGTGGCAAGACATACTCTCGGTGGTTTGCCATTGCCTTCCGGGAGGAGAACGAGCGAAAAAAATTTTCTAGCTCTACCGGAAATCGAACCCGGGACCTTTGGCTCAATAGACCAGTGCGCTGTCTACTAGGCCACGCATGTGCGGCGTAGCCGCGTCTATGGGGTCAGCATATGTCTCTCTACCGTGCGTCCGCGTGAGCAATTCAATGTAGTTTTTCAACGTTGGTAACACTGAAACCGGAGTTTTGCGTTGTCACCACGCGAGGTCTCCAATATCAATTCGGAGTTTGCCTGGGTCTCCTGCCGACCCTTAGTGACGACGGCGGCGCTCGGACGGCTGCGAGCGCCGCCTGAATTTAAATAAATTAAGAACAAATGTAAAACTCGAAAACTCGAGCGATAATCAGTACGATCTCGACTCGCAAAGAACACGCAACCGAAGATTCCCAGCGATAATTTATAAGTGCGCAAGAAGTTAAGGTAAACACTAAATATAACAATTATGTTATATACATATACATACATTCAACGTTGAAACAAAAGAATATTGTTAACTGCAAACGTTTGTTGTTTGTCGCTCCACGACAATACGTGGCCCAGCGTCCAACGTGTATGCATTCTCGAGAATATTTTTATAAATTATAAGGGCCCTGCCGGACTGGTACGCGTTAAAAACGTCATTATGACGTGTTAACTCGTCACACGTTACGTTACAACGACGTCTCAATTGGTGTTCGAAACGTAATTGCCACGTTGCTGTGACGTAACTAACAGCCAAATTCTTGGTGACAGAAACGTTGTAGTAACGTGTATTTGCGACTTTATGTGACGGGTTGAGCACCTATTTGCAACCTAAAAATAATCAATCGGTTTTAAAAAATTAAAATTAGTTTTTATTGTATTATATATGTTAACGGTATATAGTTTTATATATTGGACAAAATAAGTGATTATTTATTATTTATGTGACAGAAATGTAAACAGACAATATATATTTTATTTTAAATAAAATATAACATCTATTTTATATTTCTTTCACAATAAGTATAATCATTATGTATTTTGTCTATCAATATAAATATATAGTTTACATATATAACGCAATAAAAAGTAATCTCAACTTCTCAAAATCAGACGATTGTGTTTTATAATATAAATATAAAGCACCAAGAAAGGAGGTAATAAATAAAAATAATGTAAATATATGTTTTTGTTGCTACATTAGCCTTTTATTTTCTCTTTATATCTCTTTCTCACTCAATGTTAATAAATGTTATTAAAATACGTAACTCTTAAAATCGTCTAAATTATCAAAAGTATATCAACATAATAAAATATACGGTTATTATTTTAAAAATAAACAGTCTTTCTCTTAAAAGAATATTATATTATAAAGAATTGTTATATGTGTAAAAAATGTAAGTGTGAAAATAAAAATATATTCCGCGGCCGCAATTTTTTCCGCGGCCGCACCTCGACATCCAGGTAAACAAGAAACCGCTCATGGCGCTGCTCGATACGGGATCCGAAATCTCATTCGTAAACGAGAACACCGCGCGACTCGCGCAAAACCTAGGCTTCGCGATCGTCCCCGACGAAGAGGAGGTGCAACTAGCCAACGGCCACCGCATCGTTCTTCCCGGCCGCGTCCGGCTACCCGTCCAAACCACGAGACGCACGATCTGGCATGAATTTTTAATCATGCCGAACCTAGCGAGCGCAGTACTCCTCGGAGTAGATTTTTGGGCAAAAATCGGTCTCGCAGTACCCGCGCCAGCCAAACCGATAATGCCGCAAACCACTCCCGGGACGGCCGCGACCGAGGGGATTGCACCGCGCACACCGACCGAGGAAATACGGTTACGAGAATTCCTCGAGCAAGAATTACTGCCTTTTCGAAACCCTCCGCGGGCCCACCGACCGAACGGCGCACGACATCCGCCTGAAACCGACCGCCAGTCCGATCAAACAAAGATACCGGCCCCGTAACCCGGCCATGCAGGCCGTTATTGACAGCGAAGTCGAGAAAATGGAGCGAGACGGAGTAATAGAACGCTCCCACAGCGCCTGGAGCTCGCCCGTAGTCGTGGTTCGAAAGAAGGACGGCAGCTACCGATTTTGTATAGATTTCCGGAGGGTCAACGACGCAACCGAGCCCGACGCCTACCCACTCCCCCAGATTACCGCCACCCTCGATAAATTACGCGGCGCGAAATACCTTACCACGCTCGATCTAAAAAGCGGCTACTGGCAGATACCGCTCACACCGTCCAGTCGACCCATCACCGCGTTTACGGTACCCGGGAAGGAGCTTTTCCATTTCAAAGTAATGCCGTTCGGCCTGCACTCCGCCCCCGCCACGTTCCAACGGCTTCTAGACTCCGTGCTCGGACCCGAATTAGAACCCCACGTGTTCATATACCTCGACGACATCATAATATTTAGCGAGACATTCGAAGAACATCTTCGAATCCTACGGGAAGTCTTCCGACGGCTTCGCGACGCGAACTTAAAACTCAATCCGGCCGAGTGCCGATTCTGCGTAGACCGCCTACAATACCTAGGGCACATCGTCGACCGAGAAGGGATACGCACCGACCCCGAGAAAGTCAAAGCCGTCGCCCAGTGGCCGCGGCCACAAACCGTAAAGCAAATCCGACAGTTCCTAGGCGTCGCCTCCTGGTACCGGCGATTTATACAAGACTTCGCAACCGTCGCCGCGCCCCTCACCGCGTTAACCCGCAAACACGCCCGGTGGGCATGGGGGCCCGAGGAAGAAAACGCATTCGAACAATTAAAGACGACCCTGACCACCGCGCCGGTTCTCGCCTGCCCGGATTTCACGCGTTTTGTCCTGCAAACCGACGCCAGCACAACCGGAGTAGGGGCCGTGCTAACGCAAAATTTCCCGGAGGGCGAACGAGTCATCGCATACGCAAGCCGAACTCTCAATCAGGCCGAACGGAATTACAGCGCGACCGAGCTCGAATGCCTAGCCGTAATATGGGGAATCCGCCGCATGCGGGACTATCTCGAGGGGTACCCATTCACCGTTCTCACGGACCACCAGTCGCTCCGGTGGTTGCAGAAAATCGACGCACCCACCGGGAGACTGGGCCGGTGGGCATTCGAGCTCCAGCAATACGACCTAGAGATCCGCTACAGAAAGGGAGCCCTTAACCGGGTGGCAGACGCGCTATCTCGCCAGCCCACGACAGCCGCCGTTACCCCCCCGCCCCGCTGCCCCTGGTATCGCCGCACGTTGCGCGCCGTGCAACACGCCCCGCGCAAATATCCAGACTACGAAATAAAGGAGGGAAAACTACTTCGTCACGTACTCCACAATCTCGATTTCAAAGAAACACCCGCCGACGAACAATGGAAAGAGTGCGTAGCCAAAGACCGCCGCCCCGAAATCCTATACCAGAATCACGACGCCCCTACGGCTGGACATCTCGGGATCGCGAAAACAATCGCCCGGATCGCGCAGTACTACTATTGGCCCGGCATGTTTCGGGAAATAGCGCAGTACGTCCGAAACTGCTCAAATGCTTAAAGCATAAAGTCGCGCAAACACGACCAGCCGGTACGTTACACGCCACTTCCGTCGTCCGCCCCTGGCAACAAGTCACGTTAGACTTAATAGGGCTGCTGCCGCGCTCAAAGGGAGGGCATACATGGCTCCTGACCATGCAGGACCGTTTCTCAAAATGGCTGGAGATGCGTCCCTTAGGTCGCGCCACCGCGTCTGCCGTCACGACGAACATTGCCGAAGCGATACTGTACCGACACGGATGCCCCGAGGTAATCCTGTCAGATAATGGGACGCAGCTCCGGTCCGCGAAACTTGAAAAAATGCTAGCCGCACATCACGTGCGGCATGCATATACGCCCGTGCACGCGCCACATTGCAACCCGGTAGAACGAACAAACCGCGTAGTAAAGACAATGGTATCCCAATATGTAGACAAAAATCATCGAAATTGGGACGAGCGAATACCGGAGTTGCAATTCGCGTACAATACGGCGCGGCACGAGGCAACCGGATACACCCCTGCATATCTTGTCTACGGTCGCGAGCCGGTATCCCCTCTCAATCGAGATGCCGCACCAAAAACCGTCGCACCGCCGCCCGACGAAACGCGCCGACATCTCGAGGAGGCCTTCGAACTCGCGAGAATACATCTCGCACACGCGTTCCAGCGACAACAGAAGTATTATAATCTCCGACGACGAGCGTGGACACAAAAAATTGGAGACTGGGTATGGAAGCGTGAGTACCCACTCTCCAATAAAGCCGCAGCATTCAACGCAAAACTCGCGCCGAAATTCAGAGGCCCCCTCGAGGTGCGACGTATAGTATCCCCCGTAATTGTGGACCTACGCGATAAGAGCGGCAAGTGGATCCGACATATCCACGTACAAGACTTGAAAACCGCGCCGGAAACCCTCCCTCCAGGCGACGAGACCGGGGAAGAAAATGCCGAAACAGACAGCGAGAGCAACAGCGAAACCGACGCCGAAAACACCATCAACCCCGACAACGACACCGAGGACAACAACGAATATTAAACATTGCCCTATACCCCCTCCCGGACACCCGCTAAACAATAAACAAAAGATCGGCTATATAAACGAGCCCCGAAGTCGAAAGACACACTCGAGTCAAATTTCCCGAGATGGAGACAGCCACGACCGAGAAAAGCATCCTCGAGGAAATCGAGGAACTCCTCGTCGAGCCCGTCGCTTACGACCCGGCCTGCCCGGATTTCGGTACGACCTGGACGAAGCTGTTCACCACGGGATTCGCCGCCTCCGCTGCCGCCGCCGCCGAGGCCTCAAGACCCGCAGCAGCTCCGCCGTCACGCAAAAACGTGCCGACGGTCGGATGCATGGTCCAGAGGTCGGACCACCAGCACAGACGGAAAAGGCTGACGACCCCGCCACCACCGAGGCCGGCCCGCCGCATCACCGCAGCAACGTACCTGGCGCGCAAGACGATCGTCGCCAAGCCGACGCCACCGCCGGCGCCGATCGCACCACCGGCCATACCACCGGCCGCACTACCGGCCGCACCGCCTGCCGCACCACCAGCCGCAGAGACGCAGGCACTCCGGCCCGTAGGCCTGCGGGAAACTCCGAAAATCCTGGTGCTTGTGGAGCCGGGCCACGTCATCCTGGTGCCCTATGGAGCCGTCCACAACACACGAGAGTGGAAAACCACGGAAAGGGGCTACAGGTGGCACGTACGGTTCAACCATGAGGGGACCGTCCGAAAGATCCGGAAATTGCCGGCCAAACCAAGGGCCCGGACCCGAAGCGCCAAATTCGCGCTCAAAAGGAGGGGGGTGATGTAACGTTGCGCCCCAAAACGCATCATTCCCGGCGAGCATCAGCCGGATGCCGCCCGGCCGAACACCCGCCGGGCGAGACAAGGCACGGTGTGCCCTTTTTAAACTATTAATCTCGCGTATCAGTCCTCAAACGGACTTAGCGCGGCAACCGACTCGAAGCGCCGAGCGGTGCCGAAAACGGCCGAGAGCCACCGAACGCAATCGCGGCGTCGCGCGTCGGGGCGCCGTGCTTCCCGAACGCTTCACCGTTCCATCCCGGCGCGCGCAATTGCCGTCGCGTATACCTCCGCCACGCCGACACGCCACCGCGGGCGTATATAAACCGAGCAATGTTGCTAGGTTTTAGATTCCGCCGTGAGCCAGCAAACCGATCCGACCGATTCTCCGCTGCTCACGGATCCCGAAATCCCACAGTCGAACAACCAGGAGGTAAAGAGTGTTCTCTGCCTCTGCCGAGTGAAGCATCTAGGCGGTTGACTCGAACTTCCATACGAACACCTGTGACACCGGAGTGAACCAGGGTGAGAGAGTTCTTCTCTTACTCGCCAAGGGTCTTAGCCACCCGGTGCCGCCTCCCGCCTACACTAATCGATGCGCCAGGAGATAGAGAGTACTTCTCTATCTCCGCTAAGGGTCTTAGCCGCTCGATATCACGTCTAATCGCGATCCAGCGCCTTACGCGCTCACTGCCGCCGCTTTCCAAACCTGCGATACCGCGTCACCCGCGCCGAAATCGCACATCGTACTTCAGCGAGTCCGCACGCCCGCCGATCCGCGAAACTCCGCGATCTCCGTGTATCGTCGCTTTACCGGCGTCCGCAAGCTCCGTGATATCTGTATATCACCGCTGTGTATTGTAACCGCCTCCGCGATCTATTACCCGTTCCCATCGACTCCGCGATATCTGTACGCCACCGCCATTGTAACCGCGTCCGCGACCTATTACACGTACCCAGCGACTCCGCGATATCTGCATATCACCGCCAGTATAACCGCGTCCGCGATCTATCTTTTGTACATATTCACCGCTCCCGCGAGCATCTCTATGTATTCACGCATAATTGAATAAACCTTATTTTGTTTTGTTATATTTTAACCGAGTCTTGTGTCTTCCTCCGCGCCTACTCCGAATCCTGACCAGCCGCGAGCTAAATCCGCGCTTCGGAAGCTAGGTTGTTTTACACAAAATGAAGAAAAAGATCGAATACATAATACTTTACACGTCGGCGAATTAGCTACAAAATTATCGGCGAAATACACAGGGTTCCTCGCACAGTGTCGGCGGAACGCCCATTTCCCCGACCGCATCCTGTGGACGGACAAAGCGACCTTCACACCAAATGGCATGTTTAACTCCCATAATTTTTTATTATAAAGAGACGAAAATCCGCACGCCATTCGCCAAGGCGCGTTTCAATATCGCTGGTCGATAAATGTTTGGGCAGGAATAAAAGCGAACCGAATTGTAAGCAGTAACAAAGAGATAAAGGTTACCGGCCAATAACGAGCACCAAGAAAATTGAAATTCAAAATATGTATTATTAACAATGTTAAAATGAGACGTTATATACGGCAACACCGTGCTTTCATCAGCCTAATTAATTACATTAAATAAACCAATAATCAACGGATCAACGTATTTCCACATCCAAATAAGTACGGTAATAATGTTATAAGTCGCATTCGATGTACATACAAATGGTCTTTAGTACAAAGATAAGTAAACGAGGATAATCGTAATAATGTTAAACGAAACAAACCGGAATCAAAGCGCATTTTTAAAAATCGGAAAGAATTCATGATTTATTCCTCAGTCGACAATGGGAATGAATCGAGTCAGTCAGCAAAGTCTGCACGTCACCATAAAGAGTCAACAGTTAAAAGTAAAAAAATCGAATTCAGATATACTTATATTTTTAGACGCGGCTTCATTTTTTACAAATATTCCTCTGAGTCTTCCATTGGAGAGTATTAAAAAAAAGAGGTGGTCACATATTGAAAAAGGTACCAACATACCAAAAAAAGACTTTTTAATGGCCATAGAGTTCATTTTGTCATCCACATATTTTACATTCAATAATGTGATATACAAGCAAACATTTGGTACTCTCATGGGATCTCCATTGTCCCCGATTATTGCCGATATTGTCATGCAAGATTTAGAGGAAACAATATTAGAATCGATTGACTTTAATTTACCTTTTCATTACCGTTTTGTCGACGATATAATTTTGCCGGTTCCACGTAACAAAAAAAGCGCAATACATCTTAGATAAATTTAACAACTATCACAAAAGACTTAAGTTTACTATTAAATTGGAAAAAAACCGTACGTTGAGTTTTTTAGATTTACAACTACATATAATAATTAATGACACTGTTGTCATAGACTGGTATAGAAATGGCGCACCGCGCGACGCGCAATATTACTCGAAGGGCCGAAGTCTGTATACGAGAACGAGGAAGGCACTTTGAACAGTTCTTGCATTAAAATATGAGAATATTTTAATCCGTCCAGTAATAATTTCTTTCGATAATATAATCTATCGTGCACTAACATATAGCGTTTTCGATTTTCGATTTGTCGACTCGACCCGACTCTGGTCAGATTAAAAGATTGGAAAAATGATAATGAAATATTAAAATCTGCCACAATAATGCTAAGAATCTTTGATCGATGTTAAGGAACGCTTTCTGTTATGATAGTTTAGAGTCATCAAGTTTTAAACCGAACTTTCGATCTGACCGAATCCGATCGAATCAACAAATAAAAGACGCTAATACGTGGCGATCGTCTTTTGTCAAATGACGGTAAACAAAAGCTGCTCTGTGCATAGTTGCCTCAGTCAACATTTTGTCTTGCGACTTGGTGCAGTAATGTTGAGCGAAATCCAGCGTGGCCGTATAATCGGTTTGTGGGAAGGATGTGTAAATCTCGAAGAGATTTGCATCACAATTCCATGTTCCGATAAGACGGCAAGAAAATGGATTCGTGTATGGCAAAAAGGTGGTGAAGAAGCTCTACGTGATCATCGTGAGCATAATCGCAGACCACAAAAAACAACTGTGGAAGAAAATAATGCTTTAGTCAACCAGGTAGATTTACATTCTTTTCTTCTGGTATCAAATGCCATTAACGACTTGGAGTTAACGATTTCTCGATGAACAGCACGACGACGTTTATATGAAGCCCATGTTCACTGTCGTCGTGCTGCACGAAAAATCGCGCTTACGCAAAGACATCACGAAAATCGCGTTGCTTTTGCGCGTCAAGAGCTAATGACATCTGCGGAAGAATGGGATGTCACTATTTGGACAGACGAAAAAGTCTTTTGTTCTGCAGTTGATCGGTGTCGTCATGTTTGGAGACCCGATGATCACAGATTTGATCCGAGGTACGTTATTCCTCAAGAGCGAAGTGGGCGCATCACTTGTGCAATGTGGGAGTGGATGAGTGCATATGGTCCAGGTGAATTAATTGAAACATTGGCATATGAATACTGTGGAATACATTGATATTTTGGAAAACGTTATGCTTCCCAGCGTCCGAAGTATATTCCCAGCAGAAGATGTACCGAGATTTCGATTAGTTCAGGACAATTCTGCCGTTCACACTGCCCACATTGTACGAAGGTGGTTCGCACAACATCCAGAGATTGTGGTTCTTGATTGGCCAGCTAAATCTCCGGATCTCAATTTAATAGAAAACGTATGGGCTAAAATTGTGAATACGTGGGATCCTGGCCATGAGAGAACTAGAGAAGATCTGTTTGAGCATGCGAAGAATGCATGGGAAGCGCTTCGGGCCGAACCTGAGTTCTTCACCAATCTTCGTCAGTCCATCGATCGACGACTGCATCAGGTGATCGAGAGAAATGATTACTGGACGGATTATTAAAATTCGCTCCAGGGCCAAGCAAAACAATCGGTTCTTTTCAGAACCACCAAATATTAAGACAAAGAACATCTCGAAACATCTTGACAACATATATCATATTACGAATATCTTTCTATCCGATTAATCTTTTATTTATTATATAAAAAAAATAATAAAAATAATATAATATTTGTGAAAATAATGGTTAACAGCTACGTGATAATATTGCAGACTTTATATATTTCTTCACAATTTATACCACATAAAAAATGGCTTCTTTTTCGCAGAAAATAATTCCAATTACCATAAACACGAGATACCATTACTTACATATAAAAATATTTTCTTCTCATATAAGAAGATATTTCAATGTTAGGAAAAACATTTTGTAAAAAGCAAAAATGGATAAAAATCACATAATAAACTTAATTTGTCAAATTAGAAAAATCTATAAATTTATAAAATATTACAAAATAAATTTCGTATCAGTAGTAAGTGGGTAGATATAGAGCGTCAAAACAAACCCCCTCCACCGACCCCTCCGGCGCCAGGGGCGTGGCCAGACTATCTGCCCACGTGACCTCGGAGCTCTTTGATTGGCTGCCGTGTGAGGGGTGGGGGTAAAATGGAGCGATTTGATTGGATACCCCATACCTACCCAGCATCTGATTGGCCCTCCCTCCCTCCCCTGAGGCGTCTAGTGTCTAGTAATTTTTTTAGGGACTGCACGTGGTGGAAAACTACGAGACAAAAATGGCGAATTCAAATGAAGCGTTTTGATTGGATACCCCATACCTACCCAGCGTCTGATTGGCCCTCCCTCCCCTGAGGCGTCTAGTGCCTAGTGTCTTTTTTTTGGGACTGCACGTGGTGGACGACTACGAAACAAAAATGTCGGATTCAAAATAGTTACTAAATGGTGCGTTTTGATTGGATACCCCATACCTACCCAGCGTCAGATTGGCTCTCCCGCCTAAAGTGTCCAGCGTCTTTTTGGGCCTGCACGTGGCGGACGACGCTGAAGTCACGCGGTAAAATAGCGGAAAAGCCGGCCAGCGCCATTTTGGTGGAAACACGTGGTAGACGACGCTAAGCTCGAAAAAGGATATGATGCTAAGATGCCGAAAACGGAAAGTGGAATTTTTAAGAGCGTTTTACCTCGAGAGGAGGGGGAAACAGGAACGGACAGGTTCGCTTTGTAACGTGACGCAATCCAACCCTTTTTTGTATTGAAGGAATTTTATGATTTATGACGGCGTTCTTTTAGGACTTGGGTCTGGTCAGAAACGACCAGGCTTGTATCGAGACGTGACGAATCCAACCTTTTTTTGTATCAAAGAGTTTTTATGATTTATGACGGTGTTCTTTTTAGGACTTGGGTCTGAACAAAGAGTTTTCGAAATAAACAAATACGCTTGGTTTCTAAGATTTGCTCATGTATTACTTATTTCCTGCGGAAACGAGGTTGTAAATCAGGAACGGACAAGTTCGTACGTGAAGGGACGAAATTATTCCGTTTTAAATAAAAGTTTTTATTATTGAACGCATTTGAAAAATTTACGATTTAGAAAGTGACCAATCCTAAAAAAATAAGAGAAAAAGGAATTTGTTGCGGAGAACGTGAGGATTGAAGAAAAATAGAAAAAAGTAAAAGTTACAAAAAAAGTTTATTACTACAAATTCTTCTTCATAGGAAAAAAATACAATTTAGTCGCTTATAAAGTAAGGCTGTAGATAAAATGTTTAAACAATAATGTTATAAAATTTACAATCCGCGATTCGACAAAATTATACGACAGATTTCAGTAAAGCGCAGCAAACAAAGTTCTATCATTACTATATTAAAATACGTATCGAGGAAAGTTAAATCGGTTATTTGCGTTTGTACATTAAGTTCGATGTCGAAGTAATTTCCTCTGAGAGTTAATTTCACAATATCCTCATCTATATAACCTTTAGGAAGATTTAACTCTATTTCCTTAATAAGATAACGCGCGCAATTGTTAACATTATCGGCCACTGATTTTAAATGTAATAAATGTGCATCGATACATTTCGCAATATTTTTCAGCCCGAGAAATGTAGGCTTCTGCATCACAATTGCCACAGCGTATGTTTTTCGTTTCTTCGTCGGTGGACAATTTTCCTCGCCTGTTCGTTGATTCGTCCTGGCAGAAGTATCTTCCTTGTTTTCCTTGTACGCCAGCAATATGGATCTTGCTCCGTAGGCCAAAGTAAAATTGACGGAGATATTGTTAATGGAGATAGAATTCGGCTTCAATTTGCTTTCTCCATTTAAATATTCGCTCACGAGTCTCATGTTCTCTTGAAACTGCTGCCACGATTTCTCGTCGAAATAAACGCCGTCCGCACAGTTGCCGGTTAATTTGACCAACGGCACGAAAACTCCCTCGAATGTTGCTTGCAAACCCACATGAATTCTCTTCGTATGGGAGCTGTTGAGTCCATATGTTGTCGATAACAGCATATGTAATTGCTCGTTTCTTCCCTCGAAGTCACGTCCCTTATCGGGAATCTTTTTATCAAGAATATCGCGAGTGAACATCCGCTTCTCAGAATTATTAGCGTCTTCTCTGTGACTAGCCATTGTTCTTATTTCTTCGTAATATCGGCTGACACACACACACACACACTAATCGAAAAGTCAGATGAGAGAGTTATACTTTTTCACTGGCGAACTTGTCGCTTCAAACGTTGGGACTCGAATGATTTTGGCTTCGTAACGTTAGTCAAAACGTTAACTTCGTCTGTAACGTTCTAGAAAAATTAGTCTGCGTGCGCAGATAAAAAATTAGAAAACTTTAGATTTTTCTAGACTTTTCTAGAATTTTTTTAGTTTAAACTAAAAATTCTGATATTGGTGGTTTATAGGAAGCTAAGAGAATTTGTTAATAAAGTGATCGGCTAAAAATTTTATACGAAAAGTGTAATAGTTAAAAAATTTTTTATTTTTAAATAAAAATATTTCTAAAAAAATAAAGGAACAACAAAAATCTACTCGAGCTCTTTTTATCTTTTTAAATCATTTAATAAAAAATTCTTTGTATGTCCTTAGATAAAAGAATATAATTTTGTGAACAATAGACGGAAAAGGGTTTATGGAACCTTTCTCCGAAAACTTTTTTTCTACCTGAAAGGGAAGGTAGGGAGAAAGTGAGCAGGAAAGTTTCGAATTTGCTAACCAGGGCCTTAGGTAGACATTTTTTGTCACGCCATTATTCTAGAAGTTTTTGGTTTTTTACACTGGAACCAATTAATAAATCAATAAATTTCTCAGATGGGATAATAAAACCTTCTAGTTTCATGTTGGAACAAAGGCCTTAAATAAAAAAATATAGTTTTATGGTTTTATTGTGAACAAGACGGAAAAGGGTTTATGGTATAGAACCTTTCTTCGAAAACTTTTTTCTACCTGAAAAGGAAGGTAGGGAGAAAGTGAGCAGGAAGGCTTTGAATTTGCTAACCAGGGTCTTAGGTAGACATTTTTTGTTACGCCATTATTCTAGAAGTTTTTGGCTTTTTACACTGGAAGCAATTAATAAATCAATAAATTTCTCAGATGGGATAATAAAACCTTTTAGTTACATGTTGGAATAAAGGCCTTAAATAAAAGAATATAGTTTTATAGTTTTATTGTGAACAAGATGGAAAAGGTTTTATGACAAAAAATAACTTTTTTGCGAAAACCTTTCTCTTCCACCGGTAATGGAGAGTGGGAAGAAAGTGGGCGGAAAAGCCTCGAATTTGGTAACCAATGGCTTAGGTAGAAAATTTTTGTCACGCCATTATTCTAGAAGTTTTTGAAAATATTTCCAACTATAAATGGTCTGTAATACTATAGCTGAGAGTTAGTCCTTATTTGTCCGACCGTACTGGAGTCGTCTTGCAACGCTCTTAGCTAATCAGACAAGTAAAGTGTCGAAAATGTCTCTCCGCGCAACTTTGATCGATTTTTTTAAAGTGAGTTGCAATTTAAGCAAACACTTTAATAAGCAAGTGTTTGTAGAAGTGTTTAATGAGCGGAAGTTTGTAGAAGCAGTGACAATCGTCGAAGAGGCGAATTATGAACTTTTTAAACGTTTCGCGCGTGGGTGCTCCAGTACCCTGTTATGCGTTATGGATGAACTGGGTTACTGCAAGAGAAATCAAAGATTGGTGAATATCATTTTGTGCAAATTAGTAGCGCGTGGAGCTTTTCGTCACGAGGAAGAAGACGCAGGAAGAGGGCATATTGCTAGATTCCTGCGTCGTAACGGAATAGGTAAGTGTTAGAAATAAAAATTGCACCTTAAAATTTTAATATAGTAGAGTTCATCATTAAAATTTAAATTAATTTAATAGAGGAGAACCGCATTGCCGCTGTCCTACCGGTCCGACGAGGACAGAGACGTCGAGCGGAAAAAAACATTGACGAGGAGGCGGTACCAGCACGTAAGTTAGAAATCATAAAATTAATTAATCATTAAAAAAACAAATATTATAAATATTAAATTTTATAGGAAAAGCTAGAATCGTTGCACCACCACCCGCAGACATTATCCCCGTCATCGATTTATCTTCCGGTAAGAGATTAATAATAACACGTAAAAGCTAACACTTACAATATTTGTATAATAAATTAAATATAATTTATACTGTTTTAGATTACGATGAAGAAGAAGAGGAGGTGGAAGAAGAAGAAGCAGAACAAGAAGAGGAGGTGAGAATTGTGGGCTCACCCGATTCGGTCATATTTACGCCGCGTGGTAAGTTTTTAAAAAATAAGATAAGATAAAAATTTAGCGGCGAATAAAAGAAATAACGAAATGTTACATTTTACCAGAAAGGGAAGTAGAAGAAGAAGAACAAGAATCGGAATCAGATGATGTTTCGACGATCGACGATGTAATCGAGCGAATATTGATGGAAGACGACGATGAGGAGGAGGAAGAGGAGGAGGAAGAGGGGGAAAAAGAACAAGAAGTTCGAAACGCAGAAGAGTCGCAGGAGGTGATGGACGAGGTGGAGGAGGAGGAGGAGGGGGAGGAGAGTGATGATAATATCAATAATATTGACGATGATATTATTAGTGAAACCGATGACGATGACGATGACGACGACGACGACGACGACGAGAGATACGCACCTAACAATTATGAAGGTAATAATATTTGACTATTATATTTTTAATTTCGTAATTTTTATCGTTTTAATCACAAGTAATTATTTCTGATTAGATGTTTCTTACTCGCCGGTTCGACCCTTGTCTCCGGAAAATTAATAAGAGACAAAGATTAAAAAAAAAAAAAAAAACGTCGACCTACACTAGTGATAAAAGCAACTAAAGGTGAGTTACCTTAGTATGCTCTATCGCGGTCGTGAAAAAAATTTTTAACTTTTTAAACGTAATATAAATCAATATTGTATGAGACTAAGTTTTTTAATTTTTTAGTACAGTCGGGCGGAGATGGTGCGGACCGTCCTACCGATGCTGTTGCTCCGAACACTGACGATGATGATGATGTTTCGCAAACGCAGAGTGCTAGCGAGGAGGAGGAGGAGGAGGAGGAGGAGAATACTGTTGCTGCCGACGCTGACGGATCTCAATCGCAGAGAGACGGAGAGGTGGAGGAGGAGGAGGAAAATACCCCCGTGGAGAGGGTGCAAGAGGAACATCAGGAGCAGGCACGTCAGCAGGATCACCATCAGCATCAGCAGCATCACCAGGTTAGACAATTTAATTATATAGATTTAGTGGCAGAAAACGCGCGTCAATTTAGAAATTTCTGGATACTCGGTAGAGAGGCCAGTTTTCGAGTACGTCCGATACCCAAAGGCGAGGATACCGTGCGTTGGCTGGAAAACGCGTTCCGCGAGATTCACGCGTATGCGTTTGACTGGGCCGGGAGATATCGTTCGAGTCGGCGGAACTAACGCACGGTCCGGCGGGGCTATCGTTTCGCCCAGCACGAGACTTAACATCCGAGAGCATATGGGATCTCGTGAGCTCGATCGCGCAAAGTAACGGAGGAATAGATATCGCGCAAAATTTCGACGTGCGCGTTTTCAACGTTGCGATGCCAGTAGGTCGTGGGGGTGCGACAAACAGATTAACAGCCATCGCTAAGCGGTCAATTGTAGATCTCGGGAATAGAGATAATTTGTGCCTACCTCGTTCCCTCGTGTTGGCACGAATTTATCGCGAGCGCGGAAATCTACGTACGGGAGTGTTGCACGACAGGTGGAATTCCGTAAGATGCCGGATTTCCGTGCTTCAACGTGAATTAGCATTGGAACTGGTGAGGAACGCCGGTGTTACGATACCCAAAGAAGGGTGCGGAATTCCGGAGATTGCACGTTTTCAACATTTTAAAGCAAATGAAAATATAGCAATAATCATATATAATTCCAATAACTTTGGCAGCGGCGCGAATCCTTTGTACGACGGTGCCGAATTACTCGCCTCGTTAGAACGCGAACCTACATGGCGTTTAAATATTATGTATTACGAGCGTTCGCGTCATTACAACCCCATATTAAATTTGAATGCTGCCGCCGGTACTCAAAAAGAATTTTGCGTGTCGTGTAACACTGCGTATCGTAAAGACAGAGGACATCGCTGTTCGAAAAAATGTCCGCGCTGTTACGCCACTCCCTCGTGCGAGAATTCCGAAGTAGAAATTGTCAAGTGCGCGGCGTGTAATCGTGCGTTTTTCGGAAACTCGTGTTTCGAACGTCATCTCGCGCAAAAATCTTACGACGGTAAATCGCTCGCAAGCGTCTGCAGTTCCGTGAAGATTTGCGATAATTGCGGGCGATTCGTCAAGAGAGGTTCGCGACACGAATGCGGCGTTTCGTATTGCAAGACGTGTTGTTCGTTGCAGTCCGCTAATCATTTATGTTTTATGCGGCCTCTTCGACGTAATGTCGACGTAAACGAAGACCCTGGCGAGGGTACGAGTACTACGTTGGCACGGAGAGAGGTACCGCTTGGAAACGAAAATGACGACGCTGATGCAACGAACAAGCGTAATAGCAAAAAAGAACGCGTCGCATTCGTGTTCTATGATTTCGAAACGCGTCAAGACGAAACGCTCGAAGGTACGGACAACGTCAAAGTTTACGTACCGACTCTCTGCGTCGCGCAACAGATTTGCGAAACGTGCGCCGCGATAGACGACATGTCGGAGCGATGCCCTTGGTGCGGAGTGCGCGAGTTTGTATTTCGTCACGATCCTGTAAAAGAGTTCGTCGATTTTGCAACGCGAACGACAAAATGTTACAAAAAAATTATTTGCATCGCACACAATGCGAAAGCGTTCGACGCGCAATTTATTCTAAAGTATTTAGTCGAAAATACGGAAAAGACTGAAGAGTCACAAGTAATTTTAAACGGAACGAAAATTGTCGTGATGACGGTCGGACATACAAAATTTATCGATAGCTTAAATTATATGCCGATGAAATTATCCGAATTACCTAAAGCTTTCGGGCTGCAGGATACATCGGATAAAGGCATTTTTCCACATTTGTTTAACACTCGCGAAAATCAAAATTATATCGGTCCGATACCCGACACACGATATTTTTTTTCCGAGCAAATGAAACCGAAAGAACGCGAACGGTTTCTTTCGTGGCACGCGGAGATGACGCGTAACAACTTCATTTTTAATTTTCGAAGTGAAATTATTAAATATTGCCGTAACGACGTGGATATATTCTTCGACGCGCGTGCATGGCTTTCAGAAAATTTTTTTTGGAATGCGGGAACGTGTGTCCGTTCGAAGAATGCACGACTATCGCTTCCACGTGTATGAGAGTTTTTCGCAAAAACTTTCTGCGCAAGGAGGAAATAGGAATCATTCCGGCGCGAGGATATAGATTCGCCGATAATCACTCGCGTAAAGCTCTACAGTGGTTAGTGTGGGTGGAGCACGAGCTCGGACATTCCATAATTCACGCAGGGCGAGGGCGCGAGCATAAAATCGACGGCACGCGCGTTGACGAATATTACGAGACGCCGACTAATGACGACGACGACCACAACGAGACGCGACGTTACGTACTACAATTTCACGGTTGCTTTTGGCACGGATGTCCCACATGTTTTCAAGTGAATCGCGATAGAATGCCTTCGTCCGCGAATCGCGAGGACACGATCAACGCGCGCTACGAACGAACACTCGCGATGACATGTCGTCTCCGAAGGAAGGGGTACCTCGTGACGGAGATGTGGGAGTGCGCTTTCGACCGTGAGTTGTGAGAAAATCAGGCGATGAAAGATTATGTAGAAAATCATCCGTTACTGAAACACGCGCCTCTCGATTCTCGCGATGCATTTTACGGAGGACGCACGGGAAACATCGCCACCCGACGCGAAATTCGGGGTACGGAGAAAATACGTTACGTGGACGTATGCTCTCTGTACCTATACGTATTGAAAACCGGTGCTTTTTCGATCGGTCACCCCGATATTTTTATCAGTGAAGAATGCCGAGCGATAATCGGAACTGCACCGAATTATAATTTTGATTCGATCGAAGGTCTCATCCGATGCAGAGTACTTCCACCGCGCGATCTTTTTCACCCGGTACTCCCATATCGTTTACGCGGAAAATTATTGTTCGCGTTATGTCGTAGCTGCTGTGAAACGTTCTCGCAAGCCGCGTGCACTCACGATAACCCCGCCGATCGTGAATTCGAGGGTACTTGGGTATCCGTCGAATTGCGCAAAGCCGTCGAGAAGGGTTATCTCGTGACAAAAGTGAGCGAAATATGGCAATATAAAGTTGCGCGATATGACCCCGGTACTCGGCAGGGCGGTTTGTTCGCCGAATACATAAATACATTTTTAAAATTAAAACAAGAAGCTAGTGGGTGGCCGAGCGATTGCCATGACGACGAGGCGAAAGAACGATACCTGCGGGAATATGCGGAAACCGAGGGTGTTGTTCTCGATAAGAACAACATCGTGCGGAATCCTGGCCTGCAATCGGTCGCGAAACTCTGTTTAAATTCTTTCTGGGGAAAATTCGGCCAGCGAACCAATCTGCCTAAGACCGAGGTCGTGAAATCTTGTCAGCGTTTCATGACTTTGCTCACGAGTCCCGAGCACGAGATAATCGACATATTACCCGTCAACGACGAGGTGATATATGCTTCGTGACGGCTACGAGAAGAGGCCGTCGTGGCTTCCCCATTGACAAATGTCGTGATCGCGGCGTACACGACGGCACATGCGCGCTTAAAACTATATGAATATTTAGAAGCATTAGATAGACGCGTTTTATAC
>NW_020220000.1:0-2529 GCF_003070985.1 Temnothorax curvispinosus | reverse complement strand
TGTAAGACAATCATAGAATCCGTTCTAAAAACAGTTTCATCTGGCTCGAAAGTGAATGCTATACTCGCTTCGTCATATAACCGCGTTAGTGTAAGCGCCCCTAACAATTCGAGTCGAGGCATCGTCACATCTTTGAGAGGAGCCACGCGCGCTTTGGCGCAACAGAGTCGCACCAATATGTCTCCGCGCTCGTTGCGGGATCGTATATACAAGCAGGCTCCATAACCGATCTTACTTGCATCGCAAAAACCGTGAACTTGAATTTCGATAGGCTCGTCAACCAACAAACGTCGATCGATAGTCAAATGATCAATTAATTCGAGTTGATTTACGAATGATGACCAAGAAGAGAATAACGCGCTGGGTACTGATTCATCCCACGAAATTTTCGCTTTCCAACATTCTTGCATTAAAACTTTGGAAGTTAGAATAATTGGACCGAGTAATCCGAGGGGGTCGAAAATCTTGGCTATTTCCGATAAAATACGACGTTTAGTTACTCTATCAGATAACTGAATAGGATTGACTGTATAAAGTAATTCGTCGCGACGCGCATTCCATGAAATGCCTAGCGTATTCAAAATCGGATTGTCATTGACAAGAAACTCGACATCTATGTTTCTTTCGTTCAAATTTTCAAGAGCTCGCGGATGATTCGATGCCCACTGTCTTATGTTGAAACCACCGCGTTTTAGAATTTCAATAATTTTATCCCGAATCTCTACGAGCTTCTTTAAAGTTTTTGCCCCGGTTATAAGATTATCTACATAAAAATCTCGTTTCAAAACTTCAGCGCCGACGGGGAGATCGGCGCTTTCGTCATTCGCGAGCTGTTCGATCGTCCGAATGGCGAGAAAGGGAGCCGATGACAGACCAAAGGTCACAATGTTTAACAGAAACGTACGAATGCGACCCTCGTGAAACCAGAAAATTTTTAGGTACTGTCGATCGTTGGGATGCATCCAGATTTGTCTATACATTTTTTCAATGTCGGCAGTGAGCACGTATATATGCATGCGAAATCGCAACAGATGTTCAAACAATTTGCTTTGAATCGTGGGACCGACCATCAAAGTGTCATTTAACGATATTCCCCTGTTAGTCTTTGCCGACGCGTCGAAAACTACACGTACTTTAGTTGTAATGCTCGTAGATTTTATAACCGCGTGATGGGGAAGATAATAGCCGCCTTCCGTTTCTTCCGGTAACAGTGACATGTGGCCTATGTTAATGTATTCGTTCATCACGAATTCGTATTCTTTTTTAAGTATTGGATTAGCCTTGAGTTTTTTCTGTAATTCGTAAAATTGACGCAAGGCTATCGCTCGTGAATTCCCAAAGTCCCTTTCCATCGTTCGAAAAGGTAATCGCACAATGTAACGTCCCGAAGCATCGCGCATCGTGTTCTGAGTGTAATGATTCTCGCATTCCGAGTTATCCGACGATTTAAACTGTTTAGCGGTAGTGTCTTCTAATAACCAGAATTTTGCAATTTGGTCCGTCAATTCTGTCAACTTACATGAAACGATGTCTCTTCCGCCGGCCTCGATTATCCCTCCGACGACGACCCAGCCGAGCTGAGTTTTTTGCAAAAATAAATCGCAATTATCCCGCGAAAGATTAATTTGTCCGATCGATAGCAAAGATAAGGTCGCTCCAGAACCGATGATCATGTCGACTGATCGAGGTAAATGAAATTGTGGGTCGGCTAATTTTAAATTCGCTGGTATATCAATCGAATCGCGTGGAAATACTTCATCCGGAATTCTATCTGCGATTTTTGGTACTATTAAAAATGAAAGTTTTTTCTTGAAATCGTTGTTAATCGAGTAAATAAAGAATTCAACTGAACCGTTTGATGTTGTGCATGTCGCCAATTGCACCGATCTGAATGGAACATGGGCGTACGGGTACTTTTAAATTTCGAACGAAGTCTTGTGTTATAAAATGAGCCGTTGCACAAGTGTCTAATAAGGCGCGACACTGAATAAAATTACCGTGTGAATTTTTTACACGAACTATCGTGCTCATCATTAATTGTGATTGTAGATTCCGCGAAATTGCTTCGAAAACGAGTGGTCTCCGTCAATCCGATTCAGGCGGCGGTGCTGATGACTGATTTGAAGAATTCGCGAGTTCAATCTTGGAAGTTTCATGTTTTATCGCCAATGATTTGGATGTCGGGTTATGTAAAAGTGTGTTGTGATATTTATTGCACATTTTGCAATGCGACCAACTACAATTGCCAGTGTGTGCTCGGAGGCAATTCTTGCAAAGTTTAGATTTTTTAATGAAATCCCACTTACGCGGTACCGACAGCTTAATGAAATCAGGACATTTATATACCGAGTGTTTTTCCTTTTTACAAAATAAACAGTTCGAAGGTGTATTGGTAACCAAAGCGCGCGCACCTGAATCATCTTTGCGTATTTTAAACGAGGATGTCTCTCTTTTTGAATTTTGTCGCTTATTGCCGATTTCCGATTTAGAACGTGACGCGTTTTGTTCTAACGTGAAGATGCGGAACGC
>NW_020219999.1:0-22159 GCF_003070985.1 Temnothorax curvispinosus | reverse complement strand
TTTATTATATAGTGCAACAATATATTACACTATTTAGTACACACATGCAGAGTAGTTATTAAGTCTTGCCGTCAGATCTTACCCGGCAATTACTCTACACCTATTCACTATATTGTATAATGATAACACGCTCGCGTATTCCTAGGGCGTGTGTAAAATTTTTGTCGCATGGAAATGAAGCAATCCCGTTAATCGCGATCGACGTACTTCATCGACACCGCGAACGGTTTCATTACGTACGGGTAATTAATGAAACGGAATGCCGGAATGCACTCGTGCGTGAAGAAAAACGCCTCGTATTAATTACCGGAATAATTTATAGCAGGTTGTAACTCGGATTTCTCTCTCCCTCTTTCTCCCAGAATAAATGTACATTTACATTACTGGCACTTATACATTTATGATCGCCGATTCGCGTCATCGATCGCTATATTCGAGAATTATTCGAGAATTACACCCTGACTGACGGACAAATTTATTTCTTTCTCCCTCTTTTATATAAATTTTTTACATACTAATATTTTGAAATTTGTTTTAAAACGTTTTAAAACGTTACGTTAAATTTGTTATACATTACATTTTTATACATTAAAATTTTGTTATATTTAACTGTATTCTTTTCAAATTGTCGACTCGTTTAGATTTGTACATAATTTCTAAAAGGCTATGAATTATTTTACTTTTTATAAAAAAAGCGTTAGTTTAAAAATACTTAAAAAGAATTTTATATTTTCTTGAAATTTAGTAAAAATTTACATTAACAAATATTCATTTTTAGCATCTAAATGAACTACGTTTTATTGCCCTTGTTTGTTTTATGGAATGTTCGCGCATTTGTATATCTTAAACGAGCTACTGTTTTTTTCAAAGAAAGCGTAAACGAGAACATGCCGGGTACATCGTAGACACAACATACGCAGCTTTCACTATTCACTTTGTTACTTGTAGCTTTGCAACGCGCACATAGCACATGGCAAGAAGAGTAATTTAGTAATTATTCAATTTATTGCTTCCTTCTGCTTTGCTATCGAATTCATCAGAAGCAAACTTGTTTCGAATTTACACTTTCAGTCGTCTACAAATTAGCTAACTCAGTATACACTGTTCCCTATTATCATATGGAATTATTATCAAGCTACATAAATAGAATCTCCGGTATCCATATCTAATAATGTTAAAGCTAAATAGCGCGCGCGAAGCGCGCGTCTGTAGTGTCTAGTATTAATAAAATCCTCAATGAATCTTCTTTGAACATTTTCTTTTTAATAAACAAAAAAATAAAAATAAGAGCTAAAGAGAGGACGTGCTATAACTTTTTGTCTTAAATAAGCCACGAAGTATAGATGTATAACTTATATATTCGTACTTACAGTACGCATCCCCTAATATTTTTCAGTTTTATATTCAACTTATATTTAATAATTTCAAGTACCTGCAAATACGAGATAAATTAATATCAGTAACGTCATTGGTACGACATAACGATAGACTCGGAAAATTGCAGGCAAAATGACTCAGAGGCCATTCGGGTTCGTTAAGGCGCGTATAAAAACCCAATCCCCTACTCATCATATAAGTTTACCCGTCGAATACGTAATACGTCTTGCATAGCTGATGTGATTATACATAGAATATACTCGTATAACGAGATATCCCGCCGACATTTCTTTACCTTGATTATTCCGTAGAAGTTAGTTTTGCTTAAATCCCCATGACATTCGAAAAGTTTTACGTGTTCCTAACTTATGTATGTATATATAATTTAATGAGAATCATATGCATATATATTGTTGTTTAAAATTAACTAGATTCTCTCTAGAATCATACATATACTGTTTGTATTTATATTAGTTATAAATTAAAATTACGCACTGACAGTAGAAATAGAAATATTCAGTAAACATTTATATGAGATAGGCATGATTAATATGAGAATAACTCTTATTTTCTAGGCTTTCTAAGTCACTCTTGCCACTTCACGCAAGCAGGACTTTACTTTGTATGTTACTACTGTTGCTTCTTTCATTGGAACTGTACGAGTCCATATTGACGTTAATTTCATTGTCGTCGATCTCAACTATGATTGCTGTATTATTTTGTTGGATAATACATCGCGAAACCGAGATCAGAGATGGCTTTGGTACCGCCGTGTCGGGAGGTGGATTTACGATAATCGGTCTCTCACGAGCATGGAAGTTTTTATATTTATGCAGGTATACACTATCAATAATTATTAATATAAAATGTAGACTTATAAATTATGCCTCGATCGGCTCTCCTCGATTAATGGCTAATCTTATTAAGACTCTAATTAAATATTATTATTTAATAATTAACTTATCTTGAATTTCATATATTTCTTAAAATGCTTTTTTATAGATTCGGCCTGTCCATCCAATACGTTCGCGTTGCAACAACGGGGATCACCGCCGCTTGTTGTGGATTCCTAGCTATTATTGATTCTTATACCCTTTATCGTATGGTAAATTTAATTCAAATTAATGTTCAAAAGCAGACATTTTTTAAGATGATATATTATGCATAAAAGAAGATATTCCGTTTTAAAGTTCTAAAAAAGACTTGGGCGATCTAATTGTTTTCTTAGAGGTTTCCTTCCATTATGTTTCTTCTTAAAACGTGAGAAAACCTTTCAAAATGCGTACTATCGGAACTTGCAGCGAAGTACTTGCAAATGTTCGCCGTCTCGCTATAGAGCCGCATTAAAATCTTGCCCACCCCGTTTGGATTTACGACTTCCTTGACTCGATAAAGGCAAACAGCATTTTCAGCGTTTTACTACTCCGTCTTTTTCTAACGTAGAATATCGGATGTATAAACATTGCGTCGCCCGGCACTTCAGCCAATTTTCTTGCTGCAAATATATTTGCCACGATGATGTTTCGTCATTAGATGCAGAAGAGCAGGCGGTACACCGTTAAGAAGCCCGATAACGTTAGAAACTCCTACATACACTCTACCTCGCCATTCCTCAGCAGGATCACCTTCTACTGGGTGACTGACCTGTTGTTGCGCGGTTATCATACGCCGCTTGAACTCCACGATCTTGGACAACTTCCGGAAGAGGAGACCACGAGGAACCAGTTCGAACGTTTTCGCGAGATTTACGAAATCGAAAAAGTAACATTATTTATACTTCCTCCTTCCAAGAAAAATTAAAAAAAAAATAATTGTACCACTCTTGTAATAACTGAGATATCCAAGAATAATTGAAATATGTATTTATTAGAGATTACATTTAATATCATAAGATTATCATACAATATAACTCTTTATTATATATAATTATTAATATTTATTACATTTTTCAACAAAATTTTAATTCAATAATTGTCAACATTAAATTATTAAAAGTAATTTTAATAACTGCTAAAATCAAAAGCTTACCGAAAAAATAAGGGTGATTTATCTTTTTGTGTTCTCTATGTATACATTTATAACATAAATCCAGTTTAATTAAATTCTTAGCTGCGATGCCGTGGACGGAAATTGTCTTTATGGAAATGTTTCTGGAAACGGATATGGTTGACTTTTGCGACGGGTAGTGTTTTGAAACTTTTCGGCGACGCTGTGACTTTGGTGGGTCCCATGACGATTCCGAAGATCATTAATTATGCGTCAAATCTGCAAAATAGCACCGTGACGAATAAAAGTTTTCCTTCGAAGGTATATCTCTCTACTATCTTTAAAACTCATTTTTATTCTTTACTTTAATACGCCTAGCCATCTAAAGATTAATTCTTCAGGAAGCCATGACATTTTCCCAAATTCTGAGAAATGGATATTTCTTGGGGGTAGTAGTTTTTCTTGCCATCATTTTGCAAAGCACGTTAAAGCAAGCCTCCACTCACGTGCTCTACGTCGGAGGAATACGTTTGCGAACGGCTCTTCAGGTAATTTTATTTATTTCTTTTTCATTATTTTTTTATGCGTTCGAACTTCGCGAGATATATCGAATAAAACTCGTTGAAATTTCATTGAATTAGGCACTGATATACGACAAGGCACTTCGATTATCTTCTTGGAGTATCTCCGAAGAAGAGAAGCCATCTGACAAAAATAAAGAGCAGCAATCTCATCAACAAGTAGCTGACGTTGGAACTTTGACGAATCTCATGGCCGAAGATGCATACAACGTAATGAATTTCTTCTGGTTCGTTCATTACATCTGGGCTGTACCATTAAAAGTAAAGACATTTAAATAAATGGATATATGCATGTGCTTCGTGTATCTTATTACTTAAAATTTCACGGAAGAACGTTTGTCAAATCGCACAAATATCATCGCACAAACAAAATACTTTCTACATACAGATTACCACCATCATTTTCCTTCTGTACTTGAAATTGGGTATCAGCGCGATTATCGGCGTAATTTGTTGCATATTGATCGTCACGCCGTTGCAGCTGCTACTCGGGAAACGAATGTCCGAAAATTCCAAATCCATAGCGGTAAGGAAGTGAAACATTTTCCAATTTTCTTCCTTTCCTTGAGTCTTCAATTGTCCGATCTTTAATTATCTTTTAGGAGAAAAGCGACACGCGCCTTCGTCTACTTAATGAAATTCTTCAAGGGATACGGCTCATTAAGTTACGGGCCTGGGAAAATCTTTTTGAAGATCGCATATGCAGAGCCAGGGATCAGGAATTAAAGCTGCTAAAAAAAGACTCCGTTTACTGGACGCTCATCAGTAAATAATTCTCTTAAAATATCTATTACTTAATATACATTTCTAGATTTTTATTTCGCTTTGATCTTCACAGGAAATCAGAGAGATAATCGCTGTTTGCTAATAATCTTTTTATAATATGATAATTCTTATAATTTAATAATTCTTGTAATAATTTAATTGAAAAAGAGAGCTAGGTAAATTTATGCATTAATATTACAGACTTTCTGACGCATGTCTTTTCCGTCTTGGTATCTCTCTTCACATTCGGAATTTACTTCTGGTTGGAGAAACGAAATCTCGATACGGGGAACGTTTTTGCCAGTCTCGCGCTCTTTTCGCAGCTAACTATGCCGCTTTTCATCTTTCCGATGATAGTGCCGATTATCATCAACGCCATGGTGAGGAATAACGTTCTCGAGATACTACTCTTTGAATTTAATCCCCTTAAATTCGAGACATTCCTTCTTATTCCGGTTTGCAGATCTCTACAACAAGACTAGAGAAGTTTTTTCAGCTTCCAGAGATCGTGAACATTCTCCCCGAACCAAACGATCGAAAATCAACAGCAGATATATTGCCAAAGGCAAATTTATACACCAATAATGACGTGAGTACTTTTTAAATAAGAGATCTTAAAATACTTAACTTTCATTTTTATGTAAATTACACAAAAACAATAAGATTATCAAGGCAGTTAAATTTAAAAAAAAAATCTACTTTATGTAATTCTGCTTTCAAAATTTTACAAATTATGATATTATTGAATATATTTATTTCGATTGACAAATTCAGATATACGCGATTTATTATTCTCTTCACAAGGTAGAAGCAATTAACAGCATAGCAACTTTCGGATCGCTGGGCAATATTGTGGAAGACGAGGAAGATCCTCAATCAAGTATCTTCCGTGAAATCGATTTACCAATTGATTCTTCACTCGATACGGTATTCGAAAAAGATTCGGAAGTGCCCGAATCTGTCCTCAAAATTACGCCGAGTACCTTCACCTGGGGATCTGATGAAAATACATTAATGGTTAACGCTCTCAATTTTCCACGAGGTAAAACAAAGATATTAGATACATATAAAACAATAAAACAGTGTATAAATATAACAGATAAAAATATTTTGTACAAATTATTTAATAAAATAAATTAATATTTAGTTAAACAACAAATCAAGAACTTTATATTTTCAGGACAACTTACAATAATAGTAGGAAAAACCGGAAGTGGGAAAACTTCTTTATTGTTGGCGCTTCTAGGAGAAATTCAGAAAACAAGCGGAAGCGTTGAATGGACCAAGTAATTATAACAAAAAATAAAGAAGGAAAAATAAAATGATGGACCCCAATTACGATGATAATATATTTTTGTCAATTAAAAATATCACGCATCTTTTTAGAGGTTTGAAGATTGCCTACGTGGCGCAACAGCCATGGCTCCAAAATGCGACCTTGAGGGACAATATTCTCTTTGGGTCTGCATATCAATCGCGAAGATATCACAATGTCTTACAAGCGTGTGCTCTTCAACCGGACGTGGACATACTTCCCGGTCGAGATCTGATTAGGATTGGCGAACGGGGTATCAATTTGAGCGGCGGACAGAAGCAAAGGGTTACCATAGCCCGAGCTCTATACAGTGACGCCGATGTCATTCTCCTGGTCTGTTGGCTTTGTATCTTATGCGAATTATCAACATCAGCTTTCTGAACGAAATATTTACGTTCAAGTACAATTGCAAATTGTTTGCAGGACAATCCACTGTCGGCCTTGGATCAACACGTCGGTCAGCAGATCTTCGATTACGGCGTGAGAAAACTCCTACTAAGAAACGGCCGAACGGTGATTATGGTCACTCACAAATTGGAGCTGTTATCGGCTGCTCATCAGGTTTCATCTTATATTCTTAATATTAATATTTTTCAATTATGTTAGAGATCTATTTCATGAATAGCTAAATTTATAACTCTTTATTTTATCGATATTCGCTATGTGTATTATTACATTTAAAAAAATATGGAATCTATCTTTTGTTTTACATGTATGTTTCTATAGATATTTTTATATAGTTTCTTTATGCATATGTGCTAGAGAAATAATTTATGTCTATTAAAAAAGAAGCAGAGAAGTCACATACAAATTTATTTTAAGGTAATTGTCATGGATGGCTGTCGAGTTCGCGCGGTTGGAACAAAATCCAGTATCGAGGATGTGGATTCTGGATTAGCGGCGGAGTGGCGAATCGCGAATTCAAGGCGCGAAGGCGAGGATCACTTTCAAAAAACTGCCAGGGATAGATGGTCCTTAATCAAACTAGTCTATAAGATTGGAAAGAACAAAAGGAGAAGACACGTTAGTGACGGGTCGTGGATCACCGACCGCGATGCCCATGTGGTAAATGACAGAAAAAAAACAAGATATTTTAACGATATCTCTAACGGGGTTTATATGCAGAAATTTTACCGTAACATTAACGTTAAATCTGGATTGCAAATCTTTCAGAATCCGTCAGCGTTCGTACCTTTAAGACTGCGCCAAACAACTCCATCCGGATCGAGGTACTGGAGTCACATTCTCACGGATCTTTCGGTATCAACGGAAGAATGGGACACCGTCAGGAAACGATCAAGGACGCATCGCGACATCGTCAGATTGACGAGCCTCCAAGCGCAAAAACGGCCGCCACCGATTTTCCGACAGAGCAGCACGCCGATGATTCTTGAAAATCGACATGTGCCACCAAGGTATAAATTTTGAACAATTATTTCTCTCTTTCAAATGTATATAACGATGCGATCAGGTATCGCATCAGCAATCAAGAAATCTAACAAGTCAATTTTCACTCATAGATTATTAAATTTAAATGGATCTTTCTTTTACAAGGCTGTCGTTATTTATCGCAAATTTTTAATTTTCCATTTAAATATTTTTTGCGATTACAAAATAATTTATGTGAAATAATATACGGCTATATGTTTAGCACAGAATAGATTTACTGTTTCGCATTTTATTTTTGCATATAGGAAAAGGAACAACACTTACGACAACGGGCAGCCTAGCAGCGTGCTAAAGCAATTCTTCTCTGCAAGGTTTAACTTTTTTCTTTATGTATAATATAACATGATTTCTTATTATCACGGCAGAATACAATTAAAAAGTGAGAAAATAACAAAAATATTACTTTAGGTATTCAGATGAAACGGCAATAAGCAAAGACAGAAATGTTCTGTCTCGACTGATGCCAGGTTCTAACAAGTAATTACAACAGAATGAATTATGAAAAAAGAATTATAAATAAGTATCTAATCAAAAATTAAGTGTTTTATTCGTTCCTTTTAGGATTACTCCGCATCGGGATCAACATCATCATCTTCCGGTGAAACGATTGTTATCAATGGAATCGCAAACTACCGTTGACATAGATGACATGGAAGAAAGTTAGTTATCGAAATTATTTATATATGTTTTTAAATGTTTCTTCAAATTTTTGTATGCTCTTTTTTCATTTTCTTTTATCTTAAAATTTACAAACGGTATTTGTTTTCACCTCTAGTCTTTCTTTTAGCTTTGAACGATGAAGACGTGGATGAACCGGACGAACTAGAAGTCGACGATAAAAGTGGAATGGTCAATAAAATGATTTGGCTGGAGTATCCGAAGGCTGCTGGATGGCTACCGGAACTCGTTTACGCTATATCAGCGCTGGCCTTCCAAATCCTTCGCGTGTATATTGACTTATGGCTCCCTGAATGGCTAATGAAAAGCATTTATTCGCCAGCGAATGTAAATAGATGTTTAGGATATTAATAGCGTCACGATTTATTTTGATAAAACTATCACATTCAAGTATTGCTTAAAAATCCGTGATTAGAAGATCTGCAATTAACCCTCCGAGGCCATACCTCTTTTCTTAATACGCCCCGGCCACACTGGGGAGTGGTCGCTACCCCAGGCGAATTCAAAATCTCATAGTTTTAATTAATGCACGTAAAAATTCATGAAACATCTTAAGGGTGTTGTTCAAAAATATATATGGTATAGAACCCGAAATGTGCTCGAGGAACAAAAATATTGTAATTTTTGGTCGCGATAAGGAATATAGACCGAGGCCATACTAGGGTGGTCACCTATAATAATTTTCAAATGTTTACCAAACATAACTGACATGGCTTAGAGCCTTTCTACTGCGCGGATCTTCGAAAGAAGGACCCAACTAGGGATCCTGGGCATTCCTGGGTGGAAGGACACTGATTATAAACCCTATCATAAATATTGGGCCCTTTTGTTGGGATGGCCGCCACCCTATGTAGCCTTGAAGAGTTAATATCGATAATTAATTAATCGTAATTACTATCGCACACGCACATTTTATCAATATTATTGTCGAATAATTTACTACTATTACGAGAAGATATTGGCCAGTCGATATGCAACTTAAAATTCTAATAATGATTATTTTTGCAACTAAAAATGATATGACAAGCGCGGATGACATGTTCCTTAGAATAATTTTCGATCCTTTTTCAGACGAGATCCTACTTTATGATGTACATCATCATAACCGTGGGCTCCATTTTTTTATCAATACTCTATAACATATCCGGTCAATGGGCAGGTGTCAAAGCGAGACGGAAGTTACACGAAGAAGCTGTTGGTGGACTTTTCGGCGCTCCCGTCTCATTCTTCGAATATAATCTCATTGGAAAAATCCTGAGTAGGTTTAGCGCAGACATGAGTATCATAGATAAGGTAACTCATACTTTGATAAAATAAATTATCCTTCTCGTACCTTCACAATCGGTAATTGAATGTTACATAAATACTATACAAAATAATTAATGGATATAAAGTGTCATTTTAATAAAACTTAAATTAATTTCTCTGATTTTTTTCAAGAAAATGGCTACGGCAATCCAGAGATTGACATCTTTTGTACTACTCTGCGGCTCAGTGATTATCATCAATATTATTACGTCACCGTGGTTCTTGATCGCCGTTGTACCAATTAGTTGCGCTTATTATGCATTGCAAAAATTCTACTGGCGGGGCGCCAGACAGTTACAATGTCTAGATGGCAGGTATTATTAATAATTATTACGATATCGTATATGAACAATATGAGACAATACGTTTGCGAATAATTTATAGTCTAATTATATTTATCCTCAAATCGGAAAATTTTCATTAATTTTTCTTCGCTTCTTTTGGAACGCATTAATAATTATGTAAATTTTCATGTTTCAAGTACGAGAGGACCGGTAGTGGCATATTTCTCAGAAACCTTGTCCGGCCTTCCAACACTGAGGGCATTCAAGCAAGAGGATCGCTTCATGGGGGAGATGATGAAACGCCTTGACATAAACACCAACGCATTTCTCATTCTGAACACCAGCAGCAGTTGGTTCGGCATCGCATTGGTAAAAACAACCAGTCAAGTATAATAAATGTTTAAAAAATTTAGATTAATTTCTAGAAGATTTTCCAAAACTTGGTAATTGTAATTAGTATATTTGGAAATTAGTGTTATCAAGTTTATATATTTACGCAGTGTGTATTGTCGCAGCTTTATTATAAATAATAAATATATTGTTACATTACATTATACATATAAACCATATATTGATGAAACGTCTGATTTTAATAATAGGCGAATTTCATTGTCTCGTAAATAATTCCAGGATTATCTGGGCGCCGTTATCGTGGTAGTAGCTATCTGTACGGCTTTACTTTCGGCCGAATTATACCCAAGCCGTGTAACACCTAAACTAGTAGGCCTGGCAATCAATTATGCTCTCTTAGTACCAGTATTGAACTGGATGATGAAGTTCAGCGCAGAAGTCGAGTTATATATGGGGAGCGTAGCTCGAATTTGCGCATACAGGAACGCACAACCGGAGAAACTTGACGAAAACGGTAATTATTATTAGTATCCCTGCGTAGATCTCTTAATTTACAAAGTTCTGAAAAACTTGTGCGCGTTTTGGCGCTTGCGTTGTTGTTGATGAGAGATGGATATATGATGCATGTGGAGGATGTGTCCCCAAAAATATCATGCAACTCTGTGAGTCGCGATGGTGAGACTCCACGAGTATATGCCCTCAGTTCTTGTTATCCGATGAGATCGTCGGTGAGAGCGTCGTTCAGGGCGATTAATATTGTTGTCGAATTTATTTATACATCTTATAAGTCGGCGCAGCTGATATAGCCATGATATTACATAATTTTTAATTCGTGACGGGCGCAAATCAAATCCAACAAACAAGTGATAATTTTTTATTTTGAAAATTATATTATTTAATAAATATCGACTGACTTACTGTCTCGCAGTAATCTTCCGTCTTTCGGTATCATCGTTATCTATCAAAACGATATTATATTTCAGTTGTATTTAAATATCGATCAAAATCTGTCGTTTGGCGATAATCAACTTCCGGAATCGACTCAGTGATTTATTCGTGTATTATTGAAAATCCAATGTACAAAATATCAAACAATCGAGCAAAGATATCTTTCACGAAGTCGACTATAATATATTTACGGGTTATTTCCCGTTATTATCTTCCTTATCGCGCACACGGGCTAATTTTATCTACTCGATTTTAGGTTTACAGGTAGCCAATGACTGGCCTAATAAAGGCGAGATCTTTTTTGAGAATGTCTCTCTGCGCTACGATGCAGACAGAAATCCGGTGATCACAGATTTGTCTTTGAAAATACCAGCTGGGCAAAAGGTATAATAAATCAGTAACCCGTAGATAAAAAAACAATAGATGATATGATATGTATATAATATAATAATATGAATAAAATTATATGTAATAGTATGAGGACAATCAATCTAATCTCTAAGATTCTTTTATTTTAATGCAAAACAAAATAGAAATATATTACGTATATTTTAGGTATTTTATTATTACAATATTATTATTCGCAGTTGGGCATTTGTGGAAGAACCGGTAGCGGAAAATCATCGACCGTTATGGCCCTATTCCGATTGATCGAGATCAGCCAAGGACGCATCCTGTTGGATGGCATTGACATCCGGCAAGTGCCTCTTCGAATATTGCGATCGCGGTTATCGGCTATACCGCAGGATGCAATAATGTTTAGCGGCACGATCAGGTGCGCAGATAATACATTCGCAAATCTCTTATTATTGCGAAATGTCTTTCACGCGGCTGGCATTTCACAGTTGTATTCTCGTCGCAGTTATTCGCTAAACGTAATGCACACGGTGTTCATTTAAAAATTATATATGTGAGCTTAAATTTGATTATACTGTCCATTAGAGAAAATCTGGATCCATTTTCGGAACACGAAGACCAAGAAATCTGGCGAGCCTTGGAGCTTTCGCAAATCAAGGATGTCATAGCTTCGTATCCCGAAGGATTAAGTACGCAATATAATATAATACAATACGTATATTATTAATATCAATAATAATATGATAAATAACGTAAAACGATAAAATAAGTTCAAGATAACGATATAATGTAATTGAAGTTAATTTTGACGTAGATCTCGAGGTACGAGAAGGCGGCGAGAACTTTTCAGCCGGTCAACTGCAACTGCTTTGCATGGCACGTGCGATCCTTCAGCGATCGAGTATCGTCGTACTCGACGAGGCAACCAGCGCGCTTGACATAGCCACTGAGAAGTCGCTCCTGAAAGCGGCTGCTGTCGCTTTCGAGGACAGAACTGTGATCACCATCGCGGTCAGTAGCTACCCTATAAATTACATAAGATTTGAGAAACGCCTTCTAATATTTTTTTAAAACTTTTAATCTCGAAAACTTAAGCTCTTGTTAGATAGGAATAACATTTGAATGAAACTAATTTTTTTGTGCAGCATCGAGCGGCGGCTTTGTTGAATTGTGATCGCATCATTGTTTTCGACGAGGGCAAAATCATCGAAGAGGGCTCACCGGCAGATTTAATGCAAAGACAGAATGGAGTCTTTTCCGCGATGATCAAAGCGGTCGAGCAAAGCGGCGAACAACGATGAGAAAATGTCAATTAACTTTACAAATATATACTGTCGATTTAAGATACAAATTCAAAGACTGCTTTAGGATAGGAAAGTTTCTCTGTAACGACGTTATAAGATATATATGTATATACATATATGTATATGACAAAGCTTTATTTTTTGTATTAATCTTACGCGTGTGTGACTAATAATTTTATCAATCTTTATACAATATCTTAATTTTGTATAAATATATATGATAATTGTAATTTGTAAATATATAAAAGATCAAAATCCATACCTGAAGATCTAAACGCGACGCCCGGTATATCGCAGGATAAGAGTGCTAAACGATAATAATTACCAATATCCCCACGTCGTCGACTGTACCACCGCAGAAAAGGTGAGCGTGTTTTTCTGTTAGTGGCACCGAGGCCGGCCTGTCGATAGCACCGGAGTTGTTTCGCTTATCAGTACTTTTCGGCTTCGATCGGATGGGATCAACGCCGATAAGCCTGACACGCGTGGAATTCGATATAAAAAGAAGCTAAATAGGCGATTCATTGACACAATTGTCTCATGTATCATCGCGTGAAAGAGTTATATATACTTTCACCGGCGCGCGGATGTGACTAATAAATTAATTAAAGACAGTGAATTTTTTACCTTCTCAAAATTTGTAACAAAAGAATTATTTAAGCGCATTGTATATAATTCACAACGGCGATACAGCAATAATTATTGGTGAAACTTCAGTCTAACAATGAATCTGGATTTTCGATAATCAAGCCGCGTGACGTGATCGAACAGTCAAGTATTTAACTTAAGTGACAGTTGAAATCCAACAATTAGTGACAAACGATCGTGCGATTATAAATAATTCGACGTAGAGAAGTTACAAGAATGTAGCTGTGAACGTATCTTAAGGATAGTGCCATTTTCCTGAAGTAAAATTTTACACTTCATTGTACATTGGCGCAAAATCACACGGATAATTGGCGAGGCCCAGGAACGGCATCGTAAAGTTTGAGAGGCGAGTATTTCTGGCAAATTAACACATGCGTTATTATAGCAGATTGGACACAAGGCAGAATATTAACGATTTTTGCATCTTGACGTAGAGATTTATATAAAGGTGTCTGTAAAGCCTTTTACACTTTAAAGACTTTATTAATAATTTGTATTCTGACAACGTGTAGACATATCATGAGATTTAACAATCTCCTAAAATTAATTTATATAAAAACTAGAAGAAATCAGCTTTCTCTTGTACGCAAATATTTTGTTAATTGCTTTTATCTTCTATCTTCCAATTAGCCAATGTTATAAGTATTTCAAGATACACAAGAGATTGACAGCAATATTTCTCACTATAACTTTTATTATGTGGCACAAAAATCATAGTTTTTAGAGATTCACAAAATCAACAAAATTTAAATCTAAAATTATCAAAGAAATAATACAACGTAAATATGATATAACGACTTATTTTTTAACTCATTAGCTATTGTAGAGAACCTTAGATAAAATTAAGTTAAGTTGCAATTATTTTTCAAACAACAAACGTTTAAGTTCTCGGAAAAAGGGCTATCCCCTTTGTTTATCTAATGTTGCTATCTAATTGTTAGTAAAAAAAAAGGCGGATGATAAGAAAGAAGGGGGATTGCCCGGATTGCTAATCTCGATGAATCAAAGCGGAGAGATAATGAGTGAAAACGTAATCATTTAAATAAATAGATTACAATTGAAAAATCGAATTTATAAGTGGATAAATTTTAATTACTACAAGAAAAATATATTAAAGCACTAAAATAAGTAGAACTGATTGCCGTAGTATTAAAAAAAAAACAAGTGGTGAACATGATAAAAGCCCGTGATAAGAGACTATCATTACGCAGATAAGAATGAAGAAAACGTAAAGGCAAATGAGATCAGAAGAAAATTCTATTAGTTTGTTAACTTAGGTAATCGTCGATAAATTAAAAGAGTCTCTTTCTGAGATTGCTAAGTCAATAATAGGTCTATAATTTCTAGAAAACGAATGAATGTTTCTTACAATTAATTGTTTTTAGAAACGGTAATCTTAACAACAGCGTATTGGCAATATCTTCAAACACGATGGCGTCTATATTGTAATACTTAATAATCATAACTTCAAACACTTATTTAATTGCTTTGTCAATGTCATTTAATTACCGTCGCTGACACATACTAAAATTTCGCGAGGGAACGTCGTCGGATCGGATGTCTGAACTCTTGGAGTTCAGTTTCCTGATGTATATTGAAAATTTTAGACACGTGTATAATTTTCGTTCTTCACTAATGTGAGAATGCAAGCTGAAGACATTGCTGAATCTGCATGATAACATACAGACAGATATTACTATTAATATTCGAGAAACATTTATTATCTCATGCTTAAACATTTTACTTTAGCCTTGGAAATGGACTTCTGCATGTGTCAGTAAATTAATATGCTTATATAAATATTCCTTTTATAATATGCGAAATATACATATCATTAGTACATGTAAAATTAGCATTTTAATCTTTTAATTGCAATAGCATTTAAACTAATAAAATAGCTCAATATTATTTCCAATTTGCACGAGACATTATTCCATCTAATAAATATCGTTTACAAAAAAAAATATACAAGAAATATATTTTTTCGTCAAGTTTAAATTATCAATTTTTTGTAAAATAAAATGTTATGTAGTAAAACCTAATAATTATCGTGCGCTGATCTGTGGCAAATTTATTTTCAATAGTTCGCAAGTTTTTGCTTATTTTCGAGAAACAAAAATAAGAAAACGATAAAATAGTTACAAAAGCAAAACGTTTTACCGTTACTTGTGGCTCGTATACGTATATAACGAAGTAAGCAGAGATTAAATTAATATTGTTGCCCGGCGGAAAAAATACAAAATTTTTCCTGTTACAATTGCTTGTACGAGCGCTCGACAAGGAGCGCACGAAGTCGGTTTTATTAATGGAAAAAGAATAGACTCATTAGATAAGATGCTCGCGCGCCACATATACCTGCCTGTTGACACTGCTCGTCGCCGCTCTGTTATCGGCTAGATAAGATTTCTGCGTCTTTGTCGTACTTGAGGCATCAGTCGAACGCGCGAATTCGTGCGGTACACCTCCGTGCGGTCGTACTAAAAAAAAAAAAAAAGATTTATGTCTTTTCGCTCCGAGATCAAGCGAGCGGAAAGCGCATAAATCTTCCTTAATATCACGTTTCTTCGTCCTTCAAGGGCCTACCCCGGCGCGGGATTGTCAATCTATCTTGAAAGATTTCCCTACGTCAACCTGAAGGGTGAGTCTCGAAAGGCGGTCTGAGCGTCCCTAATTGTGTTTTCGAATTCGCTCTGTCGAGAGGACAAAGCGATGATAAATATTTGATTCTCCTCACGCACATTTTTATCCGCGCGATCGATTATCTAATCAATCCACGGAAACATCGATTCGTGTCCCTGATACCGTTCTAAATCAATTTCAAGATCGACTTGCATTCCGAGACCGATAAACCAAAGAAGTCTACCAAGAGATAAGTTTCCGTAATTTCATCAATGCTGCAATGAGAACATAAATACTCTGTTAATAAATAATACTCGATTTGTACAATTATTCCGATACCTAAATTTAATGCTTTTGAATAAAAATGTAAATTTGCGGCCAATTAATATTAAAATTTTAATATTAAATATATTGTACTATTTTTCACGTCTTTTCTAAAGACCATTATACAGTGGAAAAATTTAGTTTTCTTAAAACAGATAGTGAATGTTAATTACATTTTTAGCTTTTATTGCCACATTTACATCCCCTATTTGGTTTTATCTCTATAATAACTTGTGAAAACTTGAAGAAGGGCAAGCGGTGATCGACGAGTCGAAAGTAATGACTAAATAAAGCCACAAAAGCCTATTCATCACAAAGCAAACGTCATACGCACGTAACACGACGCACGTGTGGCGTCAAGAAAGTTAATTACTGCCATACACATATGCGGGCATAGATGAAGTTAATTAACCTCGGCAACGATTGTCGATACAGTTGATTAAACGCGCCAGTAATAAAGAGGCGCCTATGTAACTGACGTTACCAAACAATATTGCCTTAATTGTCCGCGACTTAAAATGTATACGCAGACCTCTTTGCAAATATACCGATAAAATGTCGGGCAATGCTCATTCGTTCGCTACCTTAACACACATAGCACGTGTTATCGTCGCGTTTACGTTATAAAATGTTTGCAAAACATAAAAATATCATCACGTGAAGTAACGAAGATTAAAACTGGAAGTTCATAATTAGCACACACACATGAGGAGATCTCTCATGAGAAGATGGAGTTCAATGATTGTACATTGGAGGGGCGCTTTCAAGATTTTCTGTAAATTCCAATTATTAACCGAATCATTATCTTTCGCGAATATTACAGTATTAAATTCGTAATGTCAAATTAAGTCATATTTTTAACCATTCCTATAAGTCGCCACTGCTCCTAATACTCAATGCCGTTAATTTAACTTAATAGAGTTAAAATAATACTGTTTTATATTAAAATAATAAATTTCGGCACACATGGTGGTTAAAAATAACAAAATATTATTTAGCTTAAGGTATTCAAATTTCATCCTTTAACAGCGTACGTTCGATTTAAAAATACACACGACCAAAATGTTTTAAAATTTAGCAAGACAGGAAATATTATACTTATGTATATCATTTAGCTTTATCAGTTTTCCGTAACAGCGACGACGCGCGTGCATGCACTTAGATATTGCCAGTCTGTTTTCCGTCGGGGAAGTCGACAGCGCTCATTGTGCAACAGATTACAATATTGTTACGTTCCCGTCATTTCCGCGACTCGCGACCTCGCAAATTTTTACATAAACATCAGCTGAGCTAAAAGAGACAAAGCGAAAAAAGTGTCGCGTGATGCGCTGCGCTAGCAAGTCATGTCGAGCGCATCGTTGCACACCGAAGTACGAAGCACAGTTAGTCCCCTGAGACCTTAATTTCGAGTCGTTAACGAGACATGGTCATTTCAGAGACAGGAAATGTCGTTTCGCATTAAGAACGTGGAATTGCGTGTAATCGTCGATCGACTGCCGTTTTAGTTCTCGTTTTCCTCGTCCGCGTGCATTTTTTCCTGCATAAAATATAACGATTCCATATATTATAATTTACGAATTTAAAATACTTATTATATTGATTTTATTATTATTACGATTATTACGATGTGCAAAATATAAATAATAAGTAATAATAATTAAACACATCAAGCAAATATCGTATAAATTACATCATTAAACTTTTACATAACCACCAAAATCTAGCACTACAAAATTATTTAGAGTCAAAACCAGCAATCAATTAAAATTATCCTGAGTCAAAAAAGAACGATATTACTTTAAACTCAACACAAAGTTTAAATTCTAAGAAAGAAACAATTACTTAGATCGACATTACTTAACCATTTATGGAAATTTATGAAATACATTTACGTACTTAAACTGTAAAGCTATTTTATGACTGATAATTAATTAGTGAATTGTGCTCAAATGATTAAATTATTGGAATTAATTAAATTAATTAAATTATTTTATTATACTATAAATTTTTCTTGCTGCGTGCAACGCGTGGGTAGCATTATATTGTTTAAAAGTTTCAGTTATAAAACCTGAGGTGCTATTTCAATACGTTTTATGTTTTTCTATTACATAAAAGTCATCTAATTAGTTTATACATTATGCAATACCGGAAGCGCGAGACTTTCTTATCTTTGATTTCTGGACGCGATGGGCAAAACGCGTGATTTGCCCGCTCGGATAATGAACAACGATAGCATCGCTTCGTTAATTATAGTTATATAATATTCGTAGCTCCATGCGCGCGATAGGATCTCACAGGCTTGAATTCAATTACTTCACAGCGATGTAATTGCTTGCGAATTGCTTCTGACACAATTTACCTATCGCAGACAGTTTCGAAACATTTCTTTTTTATCATTAGCATGCTCTTGCGGAAAGAAACGATAAATGATAATGAATTTTCAAGAATCGTTCCGTAGAAAATCATTTATTAATTAATTGATCACACGCAGAGCTTATCGTGGACGCCCAACGAACGTATATTCGGTGGATGAGCTATATTTAGGGTTTTGGCAATCGTTTGCTCTTGTGTTTAATCAAATAGCGTTATCATGGCCCCGATATAGTATACGTACAACCCGATACGAGCCGACCTTGCATCTGCAACGTATAAGGAGGCCATGTATCATTTGAGAATTATACAGAGCTTCAAATTAAGATTGTGTCTGCATCAGATAGAATTATAGTAATATTCTAACAATAATGTAATGAAGAACTATTCCGAGAAATCTTATGGAAAGATACGTGACACATAACAATTACGTGGATTATTTGACAACTGATGAACTTAATATAAAGAACTGAAGCATATTTTCCTTGGAAAATTGTAAAAACTTTTTCTTAAAAATAATTAAAAATAAATTTTCTTTATTATAGATTATTGTAAAAGCTAGAAAGGTAGAAAAGCTGAATAGGTTCCACAAATACAGGAAACGAATATCAAAACTTTCCAGACAATTTTAAATTATCAACTCTATCTTTTATTTGGAGTATTATCAGAATGTTTGATGTCAGAAATTCAAAGATTCCGAAAAGAATAGTATTTCTTCCAATGTTGATAGAAGAAAAGTTATTTTATACCAAAGTCGCGAAATAGTAATAATTACTAATAACCGAGGTTTTTAAAACGTCGTGAATAATGGGTACGTCTAAAAGATATCACTTCGAGATTCCTGCGTTGTTTGCATATTGGTGATAAAACGGAGTGACACCTCACGGGCCTCGTGAAACAATACCCGAGGGAAGATTAGAAGTGAAAAACAAAATAGATACAGTATCATGTGCACCTTGCGAAAGATTCTAATAAAACCGAATGAATCACTTTGTCACGGCGCGACAAAATCAACAACGCGGCCTGAATTATCGAGTGATTTCACAAGATGCATGCCGGCCTTGTCGCGAATCTTCTGTGAAAGAGCACTGCTGAGGAGAACAACGATCGCGAGCCTCTCAGCTTTTAGTGAAAAATTGAAGATGTTCCTGTGCACTTGCAACTTGGCAGGCAATTTATATCTATTCAATAGAACAAGCGATGTAACTTTCATTAGATCGTTCTTTTAGAGGAGCAAAACATGAATCTTCCGGCAGTAGCTTAAACAACACGTGCATCAATGGCACCGGCCTGCCAAACTGAATTTTCTAGACGTATTTTAATTATAAGAAAATTACGAAAAGAAGAAAAAGAAATTATTGTTAAAATTATTATATATTTAGTTTCTAGATAGACGAATAAAAATATCTTCAAGATAAATCTTTAAAATCTTTTTTATATATAAAATATATGAAATTAATTGATAAATCACCGTGAAGTAATAAAAAGTATTAAATATGCAATGCAAATTGCAAATTCATGATTGCAAGTGACGTTTATTGCAATACTTATAATGCATTTTGGAAGTCAGCATATATCTTTATAGAGCTTCTTTCCAGAAGAATTAGCGTAATCGCGAATTGGAAACCTTAACGAGAAGGAAAAGATGATCGGGCTTGGTAGAGAGTCGAGAATATTCTCATCATCAGCATGTGCTAATGCATTGTGACGTCAAGGTACAATATATCACGTGCACCAAACACCATTAGCATAAGCATGTGACTGGTGTGGAAGCAATCGGCTCACTCTCGCGACGAGACCGAGTCGCATATGAAAAAAGAGCTGCGCGTCGAAAAGTGGAGTAGTTATAGGATGAGCGTAACGCGAACCGAACGAGTCAGAAGGCTCAGCGAAGGAATCGAGTGCTAGTCATGAGTGACTTCCGCGTGAAGCGATATTGAAGAATAATCACCTGTTTAAAGCCGCTATGAAGAAAGAAACGTGACACGTGAGTGAGTCATGAGTGACCGAATATAATCACCGAATAACTGTAGCATTACGTGTTCCGCTCAATTATGACTGTCAGCTTAATTAAACATTTCTTCGACGCAAGTGGGACATAATTATTAGTGAAATATGTTAAATGTATATTCAAATGTGAGACAAAGTTATATGAATCATCCTAGATGCCAAAGACGATTAAATTATTTGCCTCTTAATTAATTTGTCAATTTAGCTAATTGCCCCGCGGAAAAAAAATAATTAAATCGCTCAGACTTTGATTTTTGATAAACTAATGAAGTAATCTTTCTTTAATGTTAAATATTACTGTGACATAATTATGGATAAAAATTACGTTGTAAATTAATTAACGTGCTATCGATAGAAACGCTATCATTGATAAAGACAAAAAATATTAAAATATCGCTAAATTTTACTGTATACATAGTGTATATTTTGTGAAGACTTGTGTGTATATAAAAAATAGAATTAAATGTTTTGTACCACGAATTTTCAATGTATAATTTGCATGTCGTTTATTTTATTTTTACAATAAGCCTGTTCTTTTCAGCTGAACTTCTGTACGGTTCATCTTTCCTCTTTTTCTTTTCATGTTGGAGAGAAAAAGAGAAAAGATGAACCTTGCAAGAAGTTTAGCTGAAAAGAACAGGCCTAATGTAAATCTCTGTATCTTTTTTTTTTCCAATAAAACAATACAAACTCTATAGACGTTTAAAATAAATTGCGACGTGTTTTCTTTTCAGGCGTCAAAAGAATTTGCTTTGGACATGCATTGGACGAAGATAACATGAGGTTCTCGTGCTTTCCGAGAGCCAATATCCTCGGGCAGAGGGGTAGCATCAATCTCACCCCTCTGCCGGGCTACGAGGACTCTTCCAGCTTCACTATAGGCGTCGTACGTCTTATTAACGTAATTCATAAATGAATTGTTCGTCATTTAAAGAGACATGAATCCACGCTTCAACTTTTTGATTTAATTGAAAAATGCCGCTTAAGGTAGTCCTTTCGCAGTACCCAGCCAAGCAACACAGTCCGCCGTGAGGCAACCGTAAACAAACACATTGCGACATCCCAACAATTACGATAATACAAAATACGATTCACACGCACGATTCAATCGCATTCAACCATTCACCAATCCAAAAAATACAACAGTAGTATGCGGTTGGACTCGATTCTAACTTAAATCGAGTCCAACCGCACCACCACTGTTGACACTTTTTCAATTAGCAAACAATCAAATACGATTAAATCGCGCTCGCAAAATCACATTTCACATCACTACAACTACTGGAAATGCTGCAATATGCCTGCCATCAACCACCTCACGACGGACTGCCACCCGACCAAGTGCCGCAAAAGGACCACCTTAAAAGTAAAAAAGCTTTTTTTTTAATTAAAATATTCCCATTTCCATTAGATACGCCCGTTACCTGGTAACTTGCCTTCGTTAACTGTAAATGGCACCGGTCCAACATCGTCCGCATCATCAAC
>NW_020219998.1:0-12114 GCF_003070985.1 Temnothorax curvispinosus | reverse complement strand
TGATACAAGACAAATGACTTTTAAATATCCCCTCTTACACTCCTATTCCCATATATTCCCACGAACTAAACAGAAATTGCATAATTTGCCATTCCCGAAAATTAACTTATTGTAAACGAGATAAATTAACTCCACGCGCGCTGATTGGCTCGAAAACTGAACGAGTGCGCAGCGTCGGGAATGGGCGCGTTCAGCAGCAAGCCGCTCAGTAGCGGTCGAACGTGAATGGCTCTTACTTTTAGAACCAATCAATCAACGCAGCGTGTTGATAAGACGAACTCAACAGTTGTGTCTGCTGAACGCGGCCAATGCTTCATCTATCTACTTACACCAGTTACACCATGGCCGCGGCGATACCCTCTCGGCAAGCGTTCGCGCGGGAAATTGCGGGAAATTGAGCGCCGAGCGGCTCGTGAGGTTACCTGCGGGCTGCGTACGCGGACTTGGAAGAATTTGATGTAAGATTGTTGTGATTTTTCCCGTCAACGATGTCGAGTCCTATGAGACCGCCGAGGACTCCGGTTCCGCAGGACGACAGCCGTTCGCCGAGTGGCACGCCGAGACGGCAACCTCGGACCCCAACCTCCATCAGGACTCCCTCGGTCGCTGGAACACCCAGTGTCACCGGTACACCCAGTGTCGTCGGCTCCGTCAGAGGTTGAGGAATACCCACGATATGAGATAGTGATATATTCCATTCAAGCTGTTACATTCGTTTTTCTTCTTGTCACACGTAGGTACACCTCAGAGGAGACCGGGCAACAATCCAGTAGACACGCCGTTACGATGGGGCAACCGTCAAACGCACGAGACCATCGCACCGTCGTCGGAGGGGTTGTCCTCCGTGCCACTGTCCTCTCCGAATCGACAGGTGCAGACGAGTCCTCTCGCCGCTGGTATGAGCGAGATAGAGCTGTCCTCTCCGCTGAATTATGGAACCCCTAGCTCTTTGGCGTCAATTCGTACTCCCCGCAGTGGTGTCAGAGGTACACCTGTTCATCAGAGACCAGACGTTCAGTCTGACAGGCGTGTGCGGCAAGTTAATCTGATTGAACCGGTAAGTTAAATGCATATAGCAATACTGAGATAAATGAAATTATTAAATTGTTAATATATAAATTTTATTGGCAGATACCAGAGAATGATGAAGACAGAGAGAGAACATCCGAGGGTGAGAACGGGGGCCCGCAATTGACAATCTGGGGCACAAATGTCGTGGTGGATCGTATCAAGCAGCAATTCAGACGATTTATTCTGTACTTTATCGACCCAGAAGCGGAGAACGACGAAATACCTGAGAACATGAATCTGTCAGAGCCGCTCTACACTCAGAAGCTCGAAGAGATACATATACTGGAAGAACCTTATTTGAATGTAAACTGCGCTCATCTCGAAGCATTCGACTCGCAGCTTTACAATCAGCTGGTATTGTATCCTCAGGAAGTTATACCGGCATTCGATCTAACGGCAAATGAGATATTCTTCGAGAAATTCCCCGGGGCAGCGTTGGAACACTCGATTCAAGTACGTCCGTATAATGTTATGCGGACCACGAGTATGCGTCTTTTGAATCCGGAGGACATAGACCGATTGATCACGGTTACCGGAATGGTCATTAGAACGTCAAACGTCATGCCGGAAATGCGAGAGGCGTTCTTTAAATGCATCGTGTGCTCCTTCACGACGACTGTAGTCATCGACAGGGGTCACATAGCCGAGCCCACGGTGTGCACTCACTGCAACAACAATTTCTGCTTCAATCTGATACACAATCGCAGTCATTTCACCGATAAGCAAATGATCAAGTTACAAGAATCGCCGGACGATATGCCAGCTGGTCAGACTCCTCACACGGTGGTACTCTTTGCGCATCACAATCTAGTTGACGCTGTCTCGCCAGGTGATAGAGTTTCTGTCACCGGTATATATCGCGCGTTGCCGATACGCGTTAATCCTCGGCAGTCCAATGTACGAGCTATCTACAGAACGCACGTTGACGTTGTCCACTTTAGAAAACAGGACTCAAAGCGGTAAGAGATGTATTCCTGACGAATACTTTTATTTTACAATATGTCTTTATTTTATCGCTATTTAAATTCTTATATATATTCTATTCTAATATTAATTAATATATTAAAGCTAAATTAAAATTAATATATTGAAATATGAATTTCCAAAACGGATTTACTTCATACTCCATTTCTCCAATCAGTTTTATAAATATTAATATATTATATTCTTGTTCATTTTTGTTATGATTTATATCGTATGTAGATTGTACGAGCAAGAGGACGGCAAGAGTCATGCGTTTCCACCAGAAAGAGTGGAACTATTAAAACTGCTGTCGCAAAAGGAGGACATATATGAACGAATGGCGCGGCACATTGCTCCCAGCATTTACGAGAATGAGGACGTCAAGAAGGGTATACTGCTGCAATTGTTCGGCGGCACGAAGAAGGAACAGAGCGTACGGACTAAGAAATATTTCCGGTCCGAAATTAATATACTTCTATGCGGAGACCCGGGTACGAGTAAATCGCAACTGCTACAGTTTGTTTTCAATTTGGTACCGCGCTCGCAGTACAGCAGTGGAAAGGGTAAGTGATTTTTGATAGCGATAATTTTAAATCTAATTTTAGCTTTCGTTTGCATATTCATGTTTGTTATTCTTTCCTCAGGTTCCAGCGCCGTGGGTTTAACCGCCTTCGTAACGAAAGATCCCGAAAGCCGTCAATTGGTATTGCAAACTGGCGCTCTGGTGCTCGCGGATAATGGTATTTGTTGCATCGACGAATTCGATAAAATGAACGATAGCACGCGCTCGGTGCTGCACGAAGTGATGGAGCAGCAAACGCTGAGTATTGCGAAAGCGGGTATCATTTGTCAATTGAATGCGAGAACTAGCATTCTGGCAGCGGCTAATCCTTGCGAGTCACAGTGGAATAAAAATAAGACAGTAAATATCCATTGACGATTATGCATATTTGATATCGAGCTAATGAGCATTTGTGAATAAATTTTTTACATTCGTTTCTAGGTAATAGAAAACGTCATGTTACCGCACACGTTGATGTCACGCTTCGACTTAATTTTCCTGATGCTCGACCCGCAAGACGAGGTGTTTGACAGGAAACTTGCCAGGCATTTAGTATCGTTGTATTATAAATCTGAGTTGGAAGAAGAGGACGATATTGTGGATATGAGCATCCTGCGTGATTACATAGCCTACGCCAAGGAACATGTTCATCCTACTCTTAATGAGGAAAGTCAACAGAGGCTGATCCAGGCTTACGTCGATATGCGTAGAGTAGGAAGTGGTCACGGGCAAATCACGGCTTATCCGAGGCAATTAGAGTCACTGATAAGACTCGCCGAGGCGCACGCTAAAATGCGATTCAGCAGCGTAGTGGAGATCTTGGATGTCGAGGAAGCTTGGAGGTGAGAGACAAGATGTAATTAATAATATTAGAAAAATAAAATAATATTGGAAACATTATTTGTTTATGATAACGCAACTCCATAATTATCATCAGATTACATCGCGAAGCATTGAAACAATCTGCCATCGATCCACTGAGTGGCAAAATCGATATAAGTATCCTAACGACTGGCATGTCGTTAGCAGCGAGAAAGCGTAGGCAGGAGTTGGTCGAGGCATTGAAGAGGCTTATCAAGGGGAAGGATAAGGCACCGACATTAAATTACCAGAAAATTTTCACGGAACTGAAAGAATCGTCCAGCACGGTAAATTGATTTGTCCGTTATTATTCGTGCGTCGTTTGCATTATTACGATTCTATTCATTTGCATTGTTAAGATTTTATTTTACCTTTAATACGCGTGTTGTGAAAAGTGTGCTTTAATTTCGCTTTTTATTTTTTAGTTGGTGACGCGCGAGATGTTCGAAGATGCTCTGAAGGAGCTGCAGGATGACGGTGTTGTAATTGTAACCGGCAAAAATACCATTCGCGTTTGTTAAAAAAAAATAAATTTACCTTTGCATCACATTCTTTAGAATAGTAATAGTGATATTATACAAATATAACTAATAATCCATTGGTACTATCTTGGTAAATCTTGTAAGAAATATTGATTGCTAAAATATTTTTTATATCGAAATATTTTTATTTTTGTAATAACAGTAAAAAAATTTTAATAACCGATAATTACGAAGAATTATAATTTATGATGCTATATAAATATTTTCTATTTTCTAACTGTTTCTCGAATTGCTATTTTTGCTTTCAGTAAAATACAATACTTCAAAATTTATATAATGCCGAATCTTCACGCCGAATATATTATACATTTTTTATGACGCGTTATGTTTCCAAAAGTCTGTTTTATATCGGCTTTCAGAATTTACTTCGATTGGAAATGAAGATTAAATTTTTGCAGTGGCTAGAGTTTGAGAAGGCACACACACATTGATTTGTACATATTTATGATAAATTCATTGCGTCTTGAATCAAGGTGGGCGTTCTACGATCACGTTTTCTCGGTTCTTTGCAAAATTCTATCGTAATTGTTTGCTCGACAAATGGCTTTTGCACTAGGTAATTGTTAATAATAAAACAGTAACGATTAAACGCGTATTAATTGCGTATCAATAATTTGAAAAGTCTTGTAGACATAGATGTGTGTGCGTAGAGATGGATGTGTGTATTTAAATTCCACGCCTACGCCTCGTGCGCGGAGGCGTCCCGGCGGAGGCGTCGTACTACGTTTTGCTCTTGCGATGACCTTGGAAACTCCCACGTTACTCTTAGCGCCGGGTGGTGGGGGACATTCGTTCATCGATGTCCCAGCCACCTACACCGGGCAATTTTCACCCCTCCGTACCACGATGCCCGCTGCGCCCGTAACGATCAATGGTGAGAGGGGAAGTCTAAGTATCCCCCGAATTATCGTATCCCAGGAATCGAGAAAGTGGAATTCGAGGAAATTTAAGGATACGCTCGCTTTCCGGAAGTCAGTTGTTAATCTTTTATTGGGGTAAGATAAGCCACCTTACAATATCACCCAATATACGCAGAAAGGGATGTTGTACGCATCAGATACATATTACGCCTGAAATTCATCAAATTGTTTTTAAGAATTCTCTTTCCTCCTTACTCTTTGTTTACAAAATTTCAATTTAGACCAAATTAACACTCTATTTAATTTTCCTAGCGGAGATTGTTTGCGTTTTTCCCGCGTATTCTTGGATTAAGCAGCAGCTGGGCTGTGTCACGAGAAAAGTTCTTAACAAGCGAACCGTTTTCCGGTAAATATTGCTTTCTGTTTGAACAGAAAGCTTTTAATGACAAAGTTACTTTATTAACTTTGTCATTAAAAGCAGGATAAATGCTTGATATTTCAGTCATCAAAAAATCCACAAAAGAATTTCTTCGCACGTGTCCCGCGTAATTGAGATTTTGTTCCGCTCGAAATTTAATTTCGCCGTACGCTATTATATTCGCTAATAACGTTATTTTCTCTCTCCCTTCACGGTAACCCATCGCAATATACGGCTTCGATTTCAAAGTTCTTCAGTATCAAAACTAAATTCGATACATTCCGTTACGAGTTCACCGGCGGCTGGCGTCCAATTTCGATTGTCATCCGATGCGCTCGGCGCGACTAGCCGCGCGAGAGTGCCCCATCTCCACCCTCGTTGCGCGGGGCACGCGTGCACGCGCGACTCGCCCCCGTGGGGATTTGCACACGTGCGCTGCGCACACCCCGCGCACCCTCGTCTATGAACGGCTAGCCTGTAACCGACCGCAGTCGCACGTGTGAGCGTAACCGGCGAGGGAGGAAGAGAATGGAGTCGCGCGTAGAAAGGGGGGACGGATGGCGAGGGGGATGAATCGAGAGAGAGAGGGCTCCGGGAGAGCGAGACGGAGGGAAAGGGGATGGAAAGAGGCGCGGATAGGGGGTTGCGCTCGATCGTTAAAGCGGCACGACTGCCCCTCCACCACGCGTTCCCTCACGCCCAAGCCGCCCATTCATAAAGTTGTGCCCACTAATTCTTAGCATCCCCCCCTCCCCGTTCACTCGTTTCCCCGGCATCGCGCGAATGTAGGGTGATTTGGACAACAGAGAACGATACAAACGATTCGTTTGCCCTTTGAATTTTTATTCGCATTCAATTTTTTCCGCGTAAAATGGAACAAAGAGAAGGCAAACGATGAGAGAAGATTGAAAACGATGAAAGGTCGTAAATTATAATTTGGGTCTTGATCTGTAATAAAAAAATGATTCTACATCAGACCAAATCTTTAATATCCTAAATGTTTGATGATCTCAGCCAAAGAGGTTCCGAGCTTATTCGTAGAAATCCTAAGGGAAACTGTAGATATAGTTGGACGGCGCGTCAATAATTTAGTATTTTTCATTAATAATATAACATCTAAACATCTCGCGTTCGATATCTCCTTTTCTGATTTTTTTTACAATGTTGCAGGACGAGAGGGCTTTTACAGCTGACAATGACGTTAATGCAGATTTTATTGCCGGCTCGACGGCCTTGCGCGCGATCCTGCCGCATAAATCATTCCCGTTTTATCGCGGCGAGAGGCCATTAGAGATCCGCGCCAATTAAAGATTCATTGATGATTAACGATCCATGACGTGTTCGCGCGAGAGGATTGACCGCGGAGCGGTCCTGCGCGGCGCCGACGCAACACCTGTTCCTCGGGAATGAAACCCCCGACTTGCCCGATCGACCCTGGCTGACGGCTGAAGGTCATCGTCGTCGTCGTCGCCGCCGCCGTCGTCGTCGTCCGTCGTCGTCGTCGACGGGGGGAGGTGGGGGGTGGTTGGGATGCCGCAGTGCTCCCCGTGTGCGAGCAAATAAAAGGCCGCCCGGCATTGAGCGGGTGCCTCCATTCATGGTTTCCGGGCGCAGGCGTACCGCGAGGAAACCGCATGGCGCTGCGCCCGGGGAAGGGGTCTCCGCGAGAGAGAAGTTCACCTACGCAGAGCCCCCGGCATCGCGATGCGTGGGCGACGTGGGTGATTCAGAGGTAGAGCGAGCCGGAGTAAAGGGCGGACGGTTCTGTTCCTTCGCGCGCTCGCGCCGGCTCCCGGCTCCCGGCTCCCGGCTCTCGGCACCGCTCGGCTCGCGACCCTCTCGGCACGACGGAGGGTGGCACGCGCCCTGGCCTCCGAGAGGAAGTACCACGAGCGAATCGCTCTGAAACTCTCCTCGGCTCGTCCGCGTGGTGCAGCTCCGCGGCTTTTCCGCCGGTCGGTTTCCGCTGACGTGTGACACGTCGAGTGAGTTTCGAAGCTCTCTCTCTCTCTCTCTACCTCCCTTCGAGAAGCTCCTCCCCCGGGCGAACCACCTGGGATCCTTGTGCCAAAAATACGCGCGCGGGAATCTCGCCCAGGAGCCGACGCTCGTCGAGAATGCGGCGCGGGAAACTCGCGGAACATACGCGATCGCGTCCCGACGATTGTTCTCGAACCTTTTGACTCCTTGTTTTTTGTTTTTTTTTTTCGAAGTTTGCGCGTTTTTTGCGCGTCGCAGCCTAGATCGCACGTTTTACGTCGAAACGACAGAAGTGAGAAAAGTTCAGTGGGTCTTTGCATGTAAAACGGTTGTTCACAAACGCTTTTGCGGTAAAGCTCGGTGTGCTGATTGCCATTTCGGCAATATTCACGTTTCATTATTTGTACGTTATTTCCGTAATTTTATTCCTTAAACGCTCAGTGAGCCTAATTATATTTATAATATATTATAATTATGATTAATAGTTATATAAATTTATATTTATAATTTTTATTTATTCCACAACACTCCGTTTTTTTGCGGATTCCCTAAGGATTTTGCGAGAAAATGAATTATACAAAATTCCTGCGACAGAGCTAATACTCATTGTATATCTTTTCCATTCTTCTATCAATTTACTATCTATATTTCTATCTATATTGCGGAAACTATGTTTGAAAGTAAATGTACATAATTTATAATACACATGATATCAGAATCTCAAATACTTATATATCTATTTGTTTGATGTACATGTAACACTTGTAGTTACGCACATTTTCTCCTAGGATATATGTGTACATAATAAATGCATTATAAATTATATATACATTTCTAGAAATGATTTTTACGTATAACGTCAACATCGTCTATTTCTAAGTAATTTGACACCTTGCCAATTACTACGTCTTGTATAATCAAATACGGTAATACGAAATTGCACTATGCAATTGTAGTAAATATGGATAATTTAAAAACTAGTCATAAAAATAAAAATTACATGTGATGTAGATCCGTTCAAATTTTCAGTAAAATACCGCAGAAAGCTGCGCCGAGGATTTTCCGTGGAATAAAAGAATTCTCGTAAATCAGCAGCGATGTTTCACTGAGATGGCGATCGAGAACAACTAACTTATACTAATGTCGTTATATCTAAAAGCTCGTAATCATAAAACACTCCCGTCCTACCTTCGAATGTACAAAGGGCAGTGAGATCATGTTATCTTAATTTACATTCGTCTTTAGTTAAAGAGCCTTGACCATGTATAAACTGAGCGGAGCACCAGTTGCTAATCCTATACCTAAGAAAGCACCCATCATTGCGGACGCAACTTCTTTTTCCTCACTGTCTACGACTCTATAAAAGTTAATACATACAATTGCAGGGAATGATCTTGCGACCGACGGAGTTTTATTGCTGAAAATATACTTACGTAGGCGTGAGAATAAACGTTAAATTACAGAGATAGCCATTGGTTATGGCGAACACAATAGTTATCAATATGTAATACATATCACTGTGAATGTAAACAGGTAGATGATGCCTCGGTTATGCATTGCAAAACATGAGCGCAGGTATGAAAATGCCCCTCGCGACGCTCATAAACATTACGAGCCACGGCTTGCTTCTTGGCTGCAATGATAAAAACTCGATAAACATCGCATAAACAAGTGCAAATGCTTGTAAATAGTATTGAAACGCAGATTCTCACCCACTGAAGAATACCAGATAATACTCTTCCTGCATAATCGCCTATACTGAAGATAAGATACGTAACCACAGGTACAAAGTATACGTCTGAAAAGTCATTACAAATTATACCCATGATCATTGCTCGAAATCCATAAAGCATTGAGGTATATTACAAAGATTTCAGATTACCGTTCCACGCATTGCCTTTGCCTTTGTGTTCGCTCTCCACTAGTACAGTGATTGCCTAGTACACAGCCAGCGTTATAAAAAATACTAAGAATATGCTAACGCCATAATGCCAGGTCCTCTTTAAAATTTGCGTGTAGGGCACACTCGAACTTGTCGAGAAGCTGACTTCGCCGTTTAAGGAATAATCAGATTCCAAACAATCAGGTACTTTCTCTATCGTGTGATGCTTGAAGAATGGCTGTGAATAAAAAAAATGCTATAAAGCGACGGTTCTTGAATTGAGCTCCGTAAACTTAATTAACAAAATTAATTAAATTTTGTGAAACAAAGCCTGCGCGATCAAGAGCGTTTGAAAGCCGCTGTATTAAATGGAAAAAAATCATATCTAATTTGATTTTATCTCTCCAACTATTTGTACAGTAATGATACATCGTGGAATGTATAAGTTTGGTTATTATCGTAAGAAGCTTATCATACATTTATAACACACTTGCGTCGCATGCATCATCGTTTAACGTCTTAACGAAACAATAAGTGTTAATGATGATCTCATACGTGTGAGATTTGCGTATGACTGATCCGGATTGAAGAAAACGTAGCACGATAATAAGTCCGAGGTGTGTTCGAACAAAACTGACTCACCGCTTTCTCCAAAAGGATGTACGCGATCAGCGACAACAGTAGCACAACATCGCCGATAATGAAATACACTAAGCCGGAAAGTACCGGACTGGCACCAATCCACAGGGAGCATATTTCCGTTAGGGCCGTGAATATTCCTCCAAGAGCTTGCCCGCCGGACATCGCGGTTATGTATTTCGGCGAAAACTTGCCCACTATGCACATTAAACTTCCTCCAAAAATTGCGCTCGCAGCTAGAAACGTATAATATTGCTGATCTTATAGCAGAACCAATTACTGTGGTACATTCTCGTTTTAAAATTCATTATTTAATAGCACATACACACCATTTACGATCGCAACTGTCGTCAAAGTAATTATTAGGAACGTATTTTGCCCTGGAAACAATCTTTCGTTATTTCTGAGTAAAATACATGAAAGTAATTATAATTATTACGATGACCGGATATAACGACAAAATAATTTGCTGGCTTACATTTGTCAGTGTCCATTTCGACAAATACAGTTGTCATAATAAAGAGCAGCAATATTATACATTGGGAACCCACCATTCTTACAGTTAGAGAGACTCTGAGAACAGTTAGAGACTAAATATAAACACATCGCTTTTACTTTTCTGATGTATGATTCAAAATTACTAGTCATTCCTGACTTTTCTAGGTATAAATATAAGACGAAGAAGAACTGAAACGAGATGAAACAAACTAATATTTTCTTGTATACGACTGTTAACTCTTGTCTTCAATTAAATGATCTCAAAGGCGAATGCTTTTAACTAAAAAAAAAATCAAGAATGCATAGTAATTTTGAATCACGAATAAATTCAGACATTTTTCAAACGTACGCTTGACAATTATTTTCTAACAATGATTTTTTTTGCTTACCTCTTGCTAATAAATGCATTTATTATTAAAAACAGAGTATTTGGCAATGCACTGGCTACACTTAAATAAGAAGTAAAACTAGCTTGGAGATCCGTCTTTTGTTCAAGTAGTTCTGCATACGTATGAGTCAGATTTGTCGAATTATTATGAATTTCTCTAAATTTGTACATCCAGTACTGAAAGAAAGACGTTATACAAGCAACAGTATTCCACACAAGCATGAGAAAAACAAAGCAACGCCACTTACGTCGTCAGCAGTGATAAAAAAACTCCATGGGATTAACGTATTTATCCCAAGTAAGTAAAACACAATGTACGCGAGATTATATCTGAAACATGCAAAAAAAAGATTACCAGATATAGATCCTAAACAGACTTCAATAAAAAGTGTCAAATTAAACCCAGGTAACTGGAACATACTTGTCATGTGGCTCGTACGGTTTCAAAAATGGTTTCTCGTCGGGAATCGTCACGTTAGGATCATCCACCTCGGTCTCCAAATCATCCTCAAATTCGCTATCAGACGCACCTCCCAGTAAGGGTCTTCTATTGATGGAGTACGACATGATTTCTCCCTGACGGATGACGAACTGTACTATGGACCACAAAACAAAAATATGTTAAGCAACGAAATAACTGCTTCTTTATGCAGATGCAGAATCAAGACAGAATTAATGCGTTACATTGTATGAAATGTAAATCTAATTTAAATGTTCAGATATTATGGATGCCGTGCATACCTTATCGAGAAAAACTTTCCTACTCGCGAGCCTGCATGTGAACAAAGAGCTTCTCCAAGCAAACACGTTTTTTCTTCGCAGAAAACGATACTTACTTACGGAAGCTGCGCGAAGGATGGGAACGTCTCAAGCGGGCAGTGGGATTTCCGAGCGACCGTGCGTAGCCCTGGAAAGCCGCGGTTGAAGCATCTCTGGCACGAGACCGGCGTTGTCTGAGATCACGCCCGACCAACGAGAAGATCACGAACACGAGCGGACAGAAGACGCCTCGTGCTCGTGATCTTTTTTGATCGTCGGATCGCAGTGCAACAGCCTCCACCTCGGTCCACTCTGGGCGATCGAGGGCACGATCTCCTGACCACTCCTGACTGGCCAATCTCTCCCGTCTACGTACAGCTGGCTGGCATTCTCCCGTTCTCCGACCATATCATGCACACCTCCTCCTGTCTTTGTTTGTGAAATGATTCCAGAGCTCAGATCCCCCACTTGAATCAGTCAGGCCAGAAGCCAGAACACCTCCTCCTGTGCAATGTGCATGACACGCCCCGCACCCCGCACGCCTTCACTTCTGCTCATGCTCGGCACGCATCGATCAGCTGGTCGAGCTGTGGTCACGTGGTCCTGGGGTCCTGAGGATCTAGGAGCGTGGGAGTGGGAGCTGAGCCGCTGAAGTCGATCCCATCATCTAGCGATAATGGAGGATTCACAC
>NW_020219997.1:0-2426 GCF_003070985.1 Temnothorax curvispinosus | reverse complement strand
TATATATATATATATATACAATTATACATACATACATATATACATATATACATACATACATATTATATATGTATATATATAATATGTATGTATGTATGTATGTATGTATGTATATATGTATATATATGTATATATGTATATGTATATATGTATGTATATATATCTATATGCACACGCACACGCACACGCGCGCGCACGCACGCACGCACGCACGCACACACACGCACGCACACACACACACACATACAACGAGACAATCTTTTTGACAGATTCCTTACAAGCGCTTAAGAGGATGCTGGAGCCGTCTGTTTTACCGGCATTTTTTGTCGGCACGTAGCGTCGTATTAATTTGACAGAATTAAAAATCCTTCTCCAGAATTGCAGTACATACATTAATGATTCGGGGAAACTCCGATTTTATATAGAAAACGAGAAAAAATTACGGAAGTACATATTTCCTTATCCTACTCTTATCCCAATATGGCGTCTCGAGTTGCGGCGAGCTGTCAGCTCGTCACAAGATGTATTTCATATAAGAGATATACCATTGGTACGAACGCGAAAACAAGTTCCCCCGAATTGCACAACAAGAAAAACATCGATAAACCCCCCAAATCAAGATTTGGAAGCATAATATAAAAGTATAATGTCGGTGTGCATCGTGCGTATGTGTGCGTGCAATGTAGCGTGCTATCCTTGTCTATATCTTTGTCTATACAAGGACAGATATAGTTCGCCGGTCTTCTTTACCGACGCCGATCGAGTTCGGCTACGGCTCCAGCATCCCCTTAAGGTGATTGGGCCATCAGAGCATGTCAAAGAAAAAAATCCGAATTAAATATATGTTGTAAAAAAAACCTAAATACGCTTAAATTTGCAATTTCGAGAAGATCTGACGTCTAGTTTTTGAGATATTAAATCTCAAAGTTGACATTTTTAATAGATTTTATGGGAAATTGTACCAAAAACATACATTTTTCGAGAAGTTCACTCACTGTCTGTAAAGAAACAAGTTCAAAAAACTGAAAATAACATTATTTGATTCTTCTAGCACTTGTTAAGTATAAGACAAAACGACGTTGACGTGTAATAAGGCCAAAAATTCAATCAAAAGTTGATGAATTGTCGCGTTTCTTGTCGGCCTTTCGATCAGCTGTACGCGACGTGGACATCCCTGCTGAAAATGACCGATTAAATCCGATTGGTTCCGTATTAAATTTGGTGAAATTGAATCGGAATGAATGCGTTTTCAATCCGGTTAATCGGATGCCCGATTGGAAGTGAATCGGTTCTAATAACAAATCAATCGGAATCGTTTTTAATTCGGCATTTCCGGATTGATCTGAATCCGTCGTTATCTGTTTCAATCGTATTAATGCACATCCATTTTAATCGGGTGAATAAAGTGAGCACATGAATCGTGTTGAATCTGCATCAATCGTAAAATTTTAATACAACACCGAAATCGGATTTAATGTGATATTTCCGGATTCATCTGAATCCGACTGAATCGGTTTCAATCGTATTAATCCTAATCCATTTTAATCGGGTAAATAAAATGACCACATGAATCGTATTGAATCCGCATCAATCGTGAAATTTTAATACAACACCGGAATCGGATTTAATGCGATATTTCCGGATTCATCTAAATTCTACTCAATCGGTTTCAATCGTATCTGCGCTTAATCCATTTAAATTGGGTAGTGAAAGTAGCTATGTGACTCGGATTAAATCCGCTTTAATCATTAAAACTGTATATAACGCATAATTTTTACGTAATAGAGTTCTTACTACAGGATTACTTTTTGGTAAAGTCATGAATTCTATATTTGCAAAACTGTAAAATGTTTTTATTTAACCCTTCGAGAACACACAGGGTTAATTTGACCCTTTTTTTTGCCAGAAAAATTTTTAGCCAAAAATATTAAACATAAAAAAATTAATTTCTTTCGTAAAAAACATTTTTTTTTTTTTCAAAAGAACACACTGGGTCAATCTGACCCTACACACACTTTGATCGTCTACCATTTTAAATTAACAAGTGCGATCAGCTTGAAAAAATTTCCAGATGTACTTGGAATATTGTTAAATCAATTGATATAAATAAAAAGTGCCGTTAAAATTATTTACATATTTTAAAAAATTTTTAAAAAAAATTTCTTTTTTTTTGAATTTTTTAAAATATGTAAATAATTCCAATGGCACTTTTTATTTACATCAATTAATTTAACAATGTTCCAAGTACATCTGGGAATTATGCCTTCAACATTGTTGACAATACATTTGAAAAAATCGATAATTCCAACTAATTTGTTTTCGCTCGTTATTGGCCGATACCCTCCTTATTGTTTATATACACGAGCTTGTTTTGTAATTTCATATTTCTAAAGTCATGATTAAAGATTTATTAACAGTATTTAAAC
>NW_020219996.1:1014-9243 GCF_003070985.1 Temnothorax curvispinosus | reverse complement strand
ATAAGCAGGCGAAGGAGTTGCTAAACATTATTAGAGGTATACATTTATAAGTCAAACAGTCGAAACGATTTAATTTAATAACACCTAAATTTATGTAATGCTATATTTTATATATATGCAACGATGCAATTCCGGTTCTTCTTCTTTAACCATACAATATGATTCTTTTCATGATTTGTGTAATCAGTCGGATACTAATATTGAACTCAAGCTTTATATTTTACATGTGTCCCTTGGTACATAAAAACATATTTAAAATAAAAAAAACGGTAAGAAATACATATATTCATATATTTTTTATAACTACAATTAACAAACAATAATTTATATTAATATTTATATTATAGATAACAATTCAATTATTCTATTGCAATTTCTTTATAACTATATGCTAATAAAATGAGCTTCTTATTTATCCTTTCCTCATTTTTACTATTCTGGTACTTGTAGCAATACATTATACACAGAGTATGATGTTTTAAGCAACTGAAATAATAAAGACATTTAAGTCTATTATATTAGTTAGATATAAAAATATTTTTTATAAAAATGTTCATATTTATAAATTAGTTAATGGTAATAGATTTATATATGTAATTTTAATAGATATATTTACAAGGGATAATTTTTATTATTTAAATTAAATGTGTGTGTGTATATGTGTTCGTGTTTATATGTACGTGTGCAATAGAAAAAATCATTAGAATTTTATTCGACATTTTGATTATTTTAACTTTCTTTAGATTAACGCATTCAGATAAATTTTTACACTAACCACTACAAAGGAATCCAAATTTATATTCAGAATATATATGGTAGAAATTTCAATAGGTGTCATTGCACGCTTCATAATTATTAAGATGCTTTTTTTAACACTATTTTCCACAATTGGCCATTCCATTTGAAAAATGCTGTTTGTTAATTGTAAACTCTACAAAAAATATATATGTAATATATTGTTTATGGGGGGGATACGTTTTTTCAACCTGTTTAATTAAAGAGATGTACCTTTAATTTGACTCTGTTTCCAAACCAACAATAAATAAATATTTGCGTTAGCATGCATATTGTGTATATAATTGTCAGAACATGGTTTGTTCCCAGAGCGGACTTAGTCAGTTGATACAAATTGAAACACGTTACCATTGTACTAGCCATAAACTGCAATCCGATAATTTGCGTAAATCTTGTATTCACCATCCGCGCAAATCTGCAATCAAATTCTTGTTTTTAGAACAGCATGATATTCATGTAGTGAGCTAATAGAATTTTGATTGTAATAACTAATACATGAATTTTTTAAATTATGTTTATACATTAAAAATTATTGAAACGTGTGTACAATAGATTAACTGATTAAAACATCAATAAAATATTGGTGAAAGTAATGCTAAATAATACTTAATATTCCACTGTTAATATGATAACTAACTCAAAAATTCGATTATGATGGCGTATGCAGTAGCCCAAACTAAATTGATTGCACAAGAATTTTGTTAGGCGATATTCCAAGATCTCGATCTGACAACATATGTGCATCAAGAACCCACATAAGAGAGTATCGCAAGCAACATTCACAACAATACAGTGGAACGTGCTTAATACTTGCACAGCGTACGTAAAACAAAACGTCGCGTAAGATGAATAATCGTATGGTATCCATCCTCTATATGTCAATTTTCTGTGTCTAAAGTCAGTGAGCAATGAAGTCAAAATTAGGGACATCCATGACGTCACAATCAAGATTGTGTAGCGTAACGTATTGTTCCTAGAAAGCGACCAAACATGTTAATTGTTATGTGTGATATTTCTAATGCACATAAGTTTCGATACGAAGTGCTTGAGAAAACGATTTTATATTTATTCTTTATCATGAATAATCTGTGACAGTAGTGCTAAGTGTCTGCGACAATATTGTTAATTAGGTTTTATTTTAATTTATATATATAAAGGAAGATGTCCTGACTGACTCACTCACTCACTCACTCACTGACTCATCAACGCCCAGCCCAAACCCCTGAACCGAATTTTTACCAAAAGTATATGAAATAGGGGTAGAATTTTCCGGGGAGTGCCACTATGTGTATAGTTTTTTGTTACCGATTTTCTGGAAACCGGTTTTTCTAATTTTTTTAATTTTTCGGGAAATAATTCACCGAATTTCAAAGTATTGTAGATCAAACACGGGTAGAATTTTCCGGGGAGTGCTATGAAGTGTATAATTTTTCGTTACTGATTTTTTGGAAGCCGGTATCGAAATTTTTTCAATCTTTCGGGAATTAATTGACCAAATTTGAAAGAATTGTATATGAAGTAGAGATAGAATTTTACGGCAAGCGCCATAATGTGTACAGTTTTTGTTACCGCGGATCTTTTTGGAAACCGGTTTTTTTAATTCTTCCAATTTTTCGGGAAATAATTGATTAAATGTCAAAGAATTATACATGAAGTAGGGGTAGAATTTCCCGGGGAGTGCTATAAAGTGTACTATTTTTTATTACCGATCTTTTTAAAAACCGGTTCCGAATGACCGAATCTCAAAGAATTGTACATAAAGTAGGTACATAAAGTTGAATTTCCCGGGGAGTGCTATCAAGTATATAATTTTTCGTTACCGATCTTTTTGGAAAGCGGTATCAGAAATTTGACGAATTTTTCGGGAAATAATTAATCGAATTTTAAAGAATTGTATTTAGAGAGAGAGAGAGAGAGAGAGAGAGAGAGAGAGAGAGAGAGAGACTATTTGCGTGTCTGATTACATATGTTCTCCGGGGCGAAGCCCGGGTAACCAGCTAGTATATAATAATTGAGAAACATAATTTATTATTAAACAATTATTATTAAAAACTAAATAAAATATAAATATATGTGTCTCTAACATTTTTAACATATCAAATTATATATCATTTTAAATAAAAATAAATATTAGAATTTAGTTATAATTTTACATATATTTAAGATATTGCGTGCTTAATACACAATGAAAAAAAATTTAAATAGACTGATGTTAAATAAAAGTTTGAAAATAATTTTTAATTTAAAAACATATTTACCGTATTATTTTATCGTATTGCCTTCGTATTTTCATTTCACCCAAATCCAACGGTTTAAATGGCTCTTCGGTGAGATAATTAATTAATGCAGCAATGTTTTTGTAACTTAACCACGCGATAAAAATTTTATAACACGAAACCGACACGGTCAACGACTTATTCAAATTGTCGGTGAAGTCGTTAGGATTATCGGTATTCATCACAACATCTATTACTTGCGACAATGTGAAAGCGTATAACATGCTAATTACATACAATCTGTAGACATTGTAAATTGTCCGTTTAAACAAAGACGTCCACGATTGCGGTCGAAAGCATCCAGCGATCATAAAAATTGTACACGTCAGTTTCAGTATGCGCATTATAAAATCTTGTTTGATTAAAGCAAAGATACGTTTATCTTTATCTGTTTATACAACGTGTTTTATCAACTTGGGTACTGATAGAATAATTATAGAATTTTTTACAGCAATTTTAATTCTCAAAATAATTGTAGTCTGACAAAATCACTATTTCGTAAAAAGTGTAAGATGAGATAATATAATTTTAAGAAAGTGCACTGAAAAACGTCTATAGACTGTGACACATAATTCTTCGAAACAATGTTATCGCCAACAATATTTTCTCTTTTCTTCTATAAATTCGATGTCTTTACCCTCGTATACTTGTAATAGAGTAATAATGTCTGCCGAGAGTATACCTAATATAAAACTTGCAGTCATTGTCTGTAATGGAATATTTACGCGAGGTATAGTTGATAGAAATACTTGTGTGTGCAATTTTTATTGCAGAAGACATTATTTTCATTTTTACATCTTGAGTGAGAGGACAAAATTGTAATAAAGTAGGAAACGGAGAATTAACTCTTCAAATATTTATCAATAGATATGATATGAGATACGAGTAATCTTCGTAATATCTGGAAATATGTTTCTTTTCGTTATACAAAGTATTTTATTTATTATCGTTCGCGTCTGGCGTATCACCCAGTATTGATTTCTATTCGCACAACAATAATCAAGAAAAAAGAGTATCATACGGGGTATGTATAGTCATAAGGCTAGAGTCAGATAGGCTAAAATTAATAATCTTAATAATATTTAAATTTCCATGACACATTTTTCATATTTGCAATGATGTAATTAAATCTTTTCCATTTCGAATAGAAGTATGCATGTAATTTTTTACGATTTTTCCAGTATCATCCTGTGTATAAAATTTTTTATTATTTTTTATTATTGTAAGAAAACGTGATTTAAAAATAAATAATTTACAATTTATTATATTTTTAAATATATTCTTATATGAAATAAAGAAAACATTAAAAAAGATCATCAGTTCTTAACAAGTGCTAGAATATTTTTAGTCTTATCTTAATGCAACAATTTCTTGCACTTTTTTATATTCAACAATATTTATTAATAATATTGATTAATAATTATCGTATTCTAATATTGATGTTATTATTAAAGGATTTAACAAATTACGCATTAACGATTAATATTAGCAATATATATTTTACTTGCCGTAATACTTGTCTTCATACCGTTATTCTTTTATTTGTGCTAGCAAATTATAAGCAGAATACGACGTTTTGAGCACCTGCAGTAATTATTAATATATTCAATCTCTTTTAAAATTATTTAGGGAGATAATCCGTAGTGTTAAAATTTATATTTAGTACCATATTTTATAGTTATTAACTATGATAAATGTTACATATAAAATGTATGTTAATAGTGCCCAATATTTTTTTTGAAAAACTTATTACTAAAATTTCATCCAAAAGATAAAAGATAAAAATTTTATTTATTAGAGAAGTTTTATAGCATGCTATGTTTTATACTGACCGCTACAAAAGAGTCTAGGTTCATGTTAAGAATGTGTGCACTGATAAACTCAATAGGCCTCATCGCGCGATTCATAATTATCAAAAGGCTTTTTTTAGTTTTATTATCCAACGCTATCCATTCTATTTCGAATATATTATCGACCAATTGTAGGCTCTGTAAATTCATAAATATGCTAAATGTATTACTATCATCAGGTTCTCATAAAAGAACCCATAAAAGAACTCATAAAAGAGACATGCAATAATATAATTGTCATATTGTATATACATAGATATGTACATATATGAAATTTAAACATACATATATATATGTACATATTATTCGCATAATATAATTTGGATTATTATAAACATGCACACCATTAGTTTAAGTTTATTTCCAAACCAACAGTAAATGAAAATTTGTACAAGTACGCAAAACGTATATGCAAATATCCCAACGAAATATGTATTTAATGTAGTTCTACTTAGTTGGTACAAATTCGAGCACACTACGAATGTACTCGCTACGAATTGAATTGCAATTATTCTCGTGAATCTTGCATTAGTCGCGTATGCATATCTGTAAACCAAAATTGTTTTATAGTAAGCATTACAATTGTATTGGAAAAATTGAAAGACAAAAATAATTGTTACATGTCATTTAATATCTTAATAGTAAAAATAAAAAATAAAGAGATAATATCATTGATTCAAATACGACATAGAAGAGCAAAAATAGTATAAACAGAATAATATTATAAAATAATAAATTTTAAAATATATTTTATGTAAATAAGAGAGCTTTAAAATATATTGCCAAATATTTAGAATTAATTATTAAACATTCTAAAATTATAAATTTAACAAGATTTTCACAAGACTAACTCGATTATGTGATGATGTTGGCGTACACAGTCGCTCAGAGTATTCTGGCCATTTGTGACACCTTTCAGACGATACTGTAAGATCGTAATCTGACAGCATAGGTGCAGTAGCAGGCCAACAATGAGACTGTCACAAGCAACGTTAACAAAGGACCCAGATATCACGCCTATGTATTGATGAGCGTACGTGAAACAAAATATCACAAACGACGAGTAATCAAACGGTACCCATCCTCTAAATGATAACTGCCTTTTTTTAAAATTTGTTAGTAACGATAGCAAAACGTGGCCTGCGCAAGTGACCATAATCAAGATAGCATAACACATTGCGTAATTCCTATAAAAAATAAGGAAAGTAATTTTGTTCTTATCTTGCAAGACAAAAATTTCTTTTTGTAGAAAAATAGTATTTTCTATATGTAAAATTTATAAGAAATATACATAAAATAATACATAAAATACAAATAACTTGAACGTATACTGTATATGATATTCATAGAGTTCTCTTATTGTTAGTATAAGAACAAAATATATGAAAAAAAAAAATCTTTGGGAAAATATGCTCGAATGATTTATTTCTAAAAATATTTCGTATTTATAGAATTAATATTCTAATGTATATGTATATCTGCAAGACTTTACTATTATTGACAATTCTTACAAATCAGATAACACAGGATAAATCGGGTGAGATAGTCATAGAGGAGAGATGACCCACCCGTGTTCTTTCAATCTAGCTTGACGTCTAGTATCGAATAGGCCATCTTTCCTCTAAGGCCATCTCACCTGAATTTACTCTAAATAAAGATATAATTTCATACTTACTGTATCATCTTGTCGAATTTACGTCGAATTTCGATTTCGACAGATACTACTGGTTTAAACGTTCCTTCCGTAAGATTGTGAATTAATTCCACGAATCTCTCGTGGTTCACCCATAGATTAAGTATTTTATAGCACGCAGCGAACATGGTCACCATCGTGTATAAGATGTTAGTAAAATCGTCCGGATTGTTGACATTTAGTACAGCATCCATAAACTGCGTGAATGTAAAGCTGTACATTAGGCTAATTATTAATAATGTATACGCGTTATATAATGTGTGTTTGATCAGCGACGTCCACGAGAACGGTCGCCAGCATCCAGCGATTGCGAGAATGACGAGTGTAAATTTCAACGTTTTCATGTTCTTTAAATAATAAAATATTTTTTTCTCAGTAAAAACTTCTTTCCTATAAGAAATTTTCACAATTGCATTAACAATATATACAACAACATAACCAACTATATAATTTAATATGTTGTAATGTTTTAAGATGCTCTTCGTGTACTTCGTTTTGATATACGTTGCGTGATGATATTGTTATACATCAATCGCAAGTCAGCTGAGGAGAAAGGCTTTACAGCGTCTATAGTTCGTGCGACGCGACATTTGTTATTTTCCCCTCGAATAAGTAACATTGTTATTATAGCAAGCGTGGACTGATATTTTCAGCGAATTGAAATTTTCCCCGAGAATTCCAATCCTATATTTATATATTGCAATATAAGTGTGCGTAGACAAGAGTTCTGATGTATGAAATCTTGATACATGGTACTCATCCATTACAAAATATTTTATTCATTATTTTCACTGTCCGCGACTTCAGCTTTCCTCAGCCCCCCCAGGATTCTCTATGTTATTCTCGGTGCGTCTATATTGAGCAGCAGACCTATGCATTTTTTATAAACGCGGAAAGCGAAGTATCTTGAATTTATTCGTTTTCGCTGCGTGACACACATCACATCAAATAATGTTTGGATTGGGTGGAAATGATAATCGCAGTAATTTGTTCTTCCATAATCATTTCTGTAGGATTTTGAACTTTAAAATAGATAATAGTAATATACAAATAATATTTGGGAAAAATATTACATTATTATTTCTACTATAAGTTATTATTTTCTATACTTTCTTATAATAAACTATGAATTTTTTTAAAGTAGGTACCAATTTTAACTTGTCAATTATTTATACATTAAATAATATATTATATATAATTTAAATAATATTGCAAGTATTGATTTATTCGTCGATTAACTGGCATAAATGTACAAAATAGCACTACGTTTCGGCTCTTATTTCGAGCCCTTTTGAGTCTCGGAAGTGCTCGCATACAGTTAACATGTCGCGTCCGAGAATCTGCTGTGCGCTTGTAATTACCAAACACCTGCCAGTTATGGCCACGCAGGAACATGCTCGTGAACGCAGGAACGTTTATTAATTTGATGACACAGACCGCACTTGAAAAGGGCTCGAAATAAGAGCCGAAACGTAGTGCTATTTTGTACATTTATGCTAGTTAATTGAGGAATAAACCAATACTTGCTGTTTAATCACTGGCGGACAAAATTAATTTTTTAAGTAATATTATATATATATATATATATATATATATATATATATATATATATATA
>NW_020219996.1:0-914 GCF_003070985.1 Temnothorax curvispinosus | reverse complement strand
TATATATATATATATATATATATATATATATATATATATATATATAAAGTTATTGTATTTCACATATGCAATCTGCTCGCAAGATTATTGCATATTTTTCTGACATAAAACATAATGCGTAATGCATTATCGCATATAAAAATATAACAATTTTTATTATTACACTCGCACTAGTAAATTATAAACAGAATATGATGTCTTAAGCAACTGAAATGTTAAAAAATATTTCAAATTATTATAAATTTATGTATTATAAATAATATTATAAATATTTGTAAGTTGATCAATAATAATTTACATTAGCTAAGTAGGTAAGCGTAAATATATGAACAGTATAAATACATTTCTAATTTATTTTATAGAACAAATTTTATTATTTGAATAGAATTATTATAATTAAAGAAATTAGAAATTTATGAAATAATTATTTTAGTTGATTATTTTAGTTACATTAGGATAAATTTTTTATACTAACCGCCACAAAAGAATCCAAATTTATGGTTAGAACATACACAGTAGAAATTTCAATGGGTATCATCGAACGTTTCATAACTAGCAAGAGGCCTTTCTTAATGCTATTGTCTAGATTTGTCCACTCCATTTGAAAAATACTGTCTGTTAATTCAAGGCCCTATAATATAATGTTAGATATAATATAATGTAAGATGTAATATAATGTAAGATATTTTATTTATGACTTTTTAACAATTTGTTTTATTAGATACATATACCTTTAATTTGACTTTATTTCCAAACCAGCAATATATAAATATTTGGATCAGCATGCAACTTGTATACATAATTAATTGTACATGGTTTGCGCTCAAAGTCGATTTGGTCAGTTGATACAAATTGCAACAAATTACTATCGTACTTGCCATAAACTGAAATCCGACTATTTTTGTAAATCTCAT
>NW_020219995.1:0-1090 GCF_003070985.1 Temnothorax curvispinosus | reverse complement strand
ATTAAGAAACTGGAAAAGAGGAAAAAACACAAAAGGAGATTATAAAAGAGGAAAGAAAAAGTATAAAGAAATGTGTGAGAGGGAAAAGGGAGAAAAAAAGAGAAATCTGCTGGAAGAGGTAAGAGAGGCGAGGACAGAGAAGCAGGTGTGGAAGTAATAATCAAGGAAAGGAGAAAAAGGGTAGAAATTAATAAGAAGATAACAATAGAGGAGTGAGATAAATACTTTAGGGAGATGTTAGAATTAAGGAACGGAATACAAGCGAAGGCTAGGAGAAGGAGAGGAGGGAGAGCAGGGTCGGAGGGGAAAGTAGAGAAAGGAGAGAAGATAGGATGGGAAGAGGTAGAGAGAGTGCTGAAAAAGCTGAAAAAAAATTAACAAGCACAGTAACAACTGCTCCGCAATTAACACGTAGAACTACGTCTATTAGAATAGAACATAACCAACAAAGAGCGAAAACATTTAGCAACCAACGAAGAGGTCGCACTATCCAAAATTTCCAATATTAAAAAATTTTCGAAAAATCGATGAAGTATCAAGAGAACATAACCAACGATGAGCGAAAACATTTAGCTTAAATCGAAATCTTTCAAAAACTATATAATAAAGTATATTTTCCTTTAATACTTTTCGAGAACAAACCCATATCGAAAAATTAACCACGAAAACATTTAGCTTACATCGAGAGCTTTCAAAAACTATATAATAAAGTATATTTTTCTTTAATACTTTTCGAGAAAAAGAAAACGTTGCATGAAAACGTTGCAAGAAAACGTTGCAGTCATACCCCCATACCCCCCGAGAAAGACGTAGTTCTACGTCAAAAGTAAAGCGGCGGGAGAGGACGTGATAGGAAATAAATGTATATCCATAAATGTATATCCATAAACTATTATTTCAATTATCATTTCCTTACTTGCCAACATTGTGATATTTTAAGTGTATTAATTATATAATGAGCTACAAATTTATTAAAATTTGAAAATTTCAAAGGAATTGGAGAGAGTGCTTTTATACTACATATTTAACTTTCAGAATACTCTGTATTTATGTTTTCTATTACTATTAATTAATATTATTTTTAAAATTA
>NW_020219994.1:0-3038 GCF_003070985.1 Temnothorax curvispinosus | reverse complement strand
TCAGTATGTTCTTGCCATTTTCTGATAATCCGAAGTCTTCTATATCAAGATCGCCTATGACAGGTACGATTTTTTTACGGAAATTGGGTACTTCCTTTTTTAGTCGGTCAAAAAGCTATATGAATTACAAATTTGAATAACGATCATTTACAAATATACATCATGTTTCGATATTGTTTTCGAGATACTCACAGGTTTCTCAAACATTTCATCTAATCGGCTTTTGGGACATTTGTCTTTTTTTGGACGTATTAGCAGATATATCGTTGAAATATCGGGGCAACTTCGTGACAGTTTTTCAGTCAAGACTTTTCCAATAAAACCAGTACTGCCTATAAGACAAAATTACAAAGTGGTATACATATGTATGTACGTGTATGTACATATGTAGAGTGTCACGTTGCTACACGCGTGACGAAATATCAGGAAAAGTTCTTTATAAATAACAATGACTATATGCACGAATGTCACTCATATATAACCGTTGTTATTTACTTAACGTTTTTCCCAGTCAGTGCTTGCCACGCGCCTAACAACGTGAATGTTGAGCTGCAGCTTCTCGTCGAATTGCACGGACGTATCCTGATTTGCGTATTTTTATTAATTAATTTCTCATTAATTATTGAGAAACTTACAAAACGTAAAGAACTTTTCGATTCAGTTTTACCCGCTCTACCTGCCCACGAACACCGGTCCGCATATTACATGACACTCTGTATATTGTTACGTACTGAAATTTTATATATTAAAATTTCGACGATGCACTTTTGAACGCTTAGACGAGGCACGTTAGCTCGGAATTCCGAAGGGACGGTCGAGTCAACGTAAATGTTTAGATTATCTTATCGGAGTCCGTTGAAGGGCTGGGGGCCAGATGGGCCCAAAACTACGCTTCTAGAATGTTCTAGAAGCTTTTAGAATACCTCCCCCCTTAAGACGCGTAGAAAAAGGCGGGAATCTTGCGCGGAAGATTCCGGTCTTTTTCGGGTATAAATAGGGCGGAAAAACGCCGCGGAAAGCAGATAAGTTTTAACTTTGGTCTTGACATAGTTCTCAGACTCTCTCCTAACTCTTATTCGATTTCCTACGTTCCACTATACGCTAAGTTCGAGCATTCGCGTTCAATTCTGGGACTTAGTCCTTGTACTCTCATACCTGTAAGACCGCGCTTCACGCACAACTTGTACTGAGATTTTTAAAATAAAGGTAAGATAAGTTTGAAAAGGAACAAGTTGAAAATCTGGAATCTCATTCTTAATCAATAATCGGTCACTTCTAGGATTTGACTCGCGGTTGTCGCTGACAAAGCGTGGCGATCTGTGCTGGGGCACTGACGAAGAGTGTGGCGATCCAGCATACTTTCGCTGCCGAAAGGGCGATTACGGGGTTGATTCTTGAGAGTCGTAATAATCACTGTCACTTCTGGCATTCCGACTCGCAGTTTCCGCTGACAAAGCGTGGCGATTTGTGCTGGGGCGCTGACGAAAAGTGTGGCGATCCAGTACTATCGCTGCCGAAAGCGTGGCGATTACGGGGTTAGTTTCCGGAAAAGACAATAATCTCGATAAATTCTCGAAAGTGAATTTGACCTCTACGCTGACGATCTGAGCGCTGACGAAAAGTGTGGCGAGCAGAGGGTGTGGCGGATTGGTTTTAGAGCGCTGCCGAAGATTGTGGCGAGCTTAAAATTCATTTTTGTGAACGCGGCTGAATGACGAAGAAAGGAGGTAGGCGCGTTCGAATTAAACGAATCAGATTCCAGATCAAACAAGCAGTCATTTCTAATCAAGATCCTCTCCCCTTCCTCCAACAATTGCAAAAACTAGAAAACGCACCTCCATTTAAACCTATCCTTGTCGATTTCGACGTTGATTACCCTAATTATAATCAAATAGATAAAACTGTTCCTCGTTACCAGACGTATAAACTCAGATATCTTTTCGGTCCCAAATAATAAATATAATAATATCCTTCACACGACTTGTTCAAATCCCTGGTAAATTGCTTAAATGCATTGACCAAAAAACGGACGAACAACGACAGTCAAAACGTGACAATATGTACCATAATAGCACAAAATGTTTTTTAAAAATGCTTTTTAGAAATTCAAGAAACATCCAAAATGAATATAATTAAAATTTTGTGGACATCTTAATTTAATCCTAGGATATCTTTTGTTTATTCTGAGGAAGATCAAATAGTAGCCAAATACTAGCTTCAAAGACATTTTAAGAATAATAAATACCTGTTAAGAATATCGACTGTCCGGCGTAAAAGTTTTGTATTGGTGTTCTGCGTGCTTCAATTTCCATGTTTTTCACTGTTTATATTGTTTATAATATGTGAAGTTAATATAGAGATTAAGAAATAAATACCACTAAATTTCCTAATTTTTTAGGTCAAATGTCTGTTTGACTTAATGTTGCTTCGAAGACTGAACGGTTGTAAGAGGAAGCTTGTCTTATCTTGTACACGTTATGGTCAAAGCCCGAAACGATATTTCTAGGATTAACTGGTCAATCCTGTGGAATGTCTAAGCGTCTAAGCGTTTAAGCGTCTAGAAATAGACTGGGAGTTAGATTAGTTTTTTTTTATGCGAAGGCTTTTCTCCGCCTATTTGTGTACTGTCTATACACACATATCAGCAAATTACTACAAAACTTTGACCAAAACGCTTGGCCGTTCGGCGTTTGGCAGAATTAGTCAATCCTAGGATTACCCGCGTTTCAGGTTTTGACCATAACAAATATCCTACTCGTACTAGCGCCTGTAATTGTTTGAAAACTGATGCTTTCCTTCAATTTTTAAACCTGAGTAATACTGTTGTTATAACATTTTGTTAGAATAATTGATACTATTTTTATTGTATATTGGTTGTAATTATTCATATTTTTAATTTAAATTATTAGATAATATTTGTCAAACTATCTATAATTATCCTTGAGTCGATTGTATTATACTATTATTTTATTTATTATGTACTTTACAGACTGTTTGAGATCGCAAAGTGAGCATCGCGACGAAGTCGCGTTCGGCTG
>NW_020219993.1:0-1448 GCF_003070985.1 Temnothorax curvispinosus | reverse complement strand
ATACGCAGCTACAAGAATGTTCTGGAAATAACAGTGTATTAACAATACCAAGAAAACGAGCTCGTATATCGTCAGTGCGCTAAAAAAAATCGGGATCAATTAGCAAAGAACGTAGTGAGAGGATAACGCAAGCTGTGACGAAATTGGTTGCATGCAGTCGATTACCATATAATTTTGTTTCCAGTTCTTCTTTCAAAGATTTTATGAAGGAACTAGAACCAAACTACAACTGTCCATGCAGCCAAACAATAATTCGTCGACTACGCGTTTTGGAAGACGAATTAAAAGTAAAAATGCAGAGAATGTTCTCCGGAGTGCAGTATGTTTCTATAGACACGGATTGTTGGACCTCGAGATCACAAGAAGGATACATGAGCATTAACGCTCATATAATTGATGACGATTGGATACCGCACATTTTGACTCTTTGTACAGAAGAGCTTGAAGAACGCCACAATGCTGAAAATCTGGCAGACAGATTATACAATGTGATGGTCCAGTTCGAAATCAACAAGAAAATAGTTGCCATTGCAAACGATAATGCAAGTAATATCATGAAAACTGTGCAGATGATGCCTAATATCTCGAACTACGTAACTTGTGCTGCTCACAAAATTCATTTAGCAGTGCAGCATGCACTTAAACAAGGAGAAGTATCTGATACATTAAATAAGGCAACTAAAATTGTTTCTCATTTCCGGCATTCTACAGTAGCTTCAAAAAGTCTTGAGCAAAAACAAGAACAACTTGGCTTGCCAAAATTGAAACTGATACAAAGCGTATGTACTCGCTGGAATACAGATCTACAGATGGCTGAAAAACTCATTGGAAATCGCAACGCTATAATGAATGTTCTTGCAGATAGATCCGTTACAAGTAAAAAACAGGCACAAGCTTTGGAAATTTTTGAAAGACACTGGAATGTATTAGAGGCTCTGGTGGAGGTTTTGAAACCTTTAGAAGTCGCGACCACAATTTTATCAAGAGGAACTTTCCATGGTGAATCCAATTATCCGCACTTTAATTGATAATCACCTCAGCACTGCTTCAAATAAATAAGAAAAAAACGAGAATATTTATTCTGTGATTAAAGATTTATCAATGCAGCTATCGGATCGCTTTTCTTCGGAAATATATTCAGACTTAATACATCTTGCTAGAAAAGCTTCTTTCCTTGATCCACGATTTAAAATGTTGCAATCTGAGACGTCCGTAGCAAAAATTAAAATTAGAACTGCAATTGAGATAGAGTTAAAAGCTGTAAACATCGCAGAAACAGATAAAATTGTGCCAAAAAAGCGAGTGCTTTGGATTTTCTTTTCAAACGTACTAACAATGAAAGTCAGCTTTCATCGGCAGTTCAACAATATAGGGCATATCTAGCTCAACCAGAAGTTGACATGAATTTGGACCCGCTTGAATGGTGGAAATCCCATGAAAATAGATTT
>NW_020219992.1:0-6600 GCF_003070985.1 Temnothorax curvispinosus | reverse complement strand
CCCTATTTCATATATAATTCGTTAAGATTTGGTTGATTAGTTCTGGAGTTTTTTGCAAGTAGAAACCTGCACATTGCTTCCTCATAGTTTTTAAGTGTGCAAGTAGAAACCTTTGCTCACAAAGCTCACAAATAACTCCGTTGGGTGACTTCTCTTCATATAGATATGTTGCGCACGTAGATTATACACATTGTATATGGGGTTTACAGTTTAACACCGATTTCGAACGGCTATATTTTTTAGAGAAGTTCTCTTGGCAAGACATACTCTCGGTGGTTTGCCATTGGCTTCCGAAAGGAGAACAAGCGAATATAATTATTTTTTTAAATATAATTTTTCTAGCTCTACCGGGAATCAAACCCGGGACCTTTGACTCAATAGACCAATGCGCTGTCTAATAGGCCACGCTCGTCCTCTGAGGAAGTGCGTACTTGGTTGATATATCGTATGTGCACAGTAAAAAATAAAACGTAATTTTAACATTTTTTTACATGTCCCAGAAAGTCCACTCTAAATTTTAAATTAAAAAGAAGCTCATTCATCATGTGTTATTTGTTGACAAATTATAGAAATGTCAATTAATTGACACTATACTTTACATTTATATTTGTTCTTTTGACTTTATTTTTAAAGTTTTAATTATTTTACACATTTTACTTTAATTATGTATAGATTTTACTTAAATTATGTGCAATAAAAACATTTAATTTTAGTAAATTTAATTATTTTGTATGTCAAAGTTTACGATTATTTGAAAATTTACGTTTAACTTTTGTTTATATGTTAAAATAACTTTAAGACGTGTTGATTTTTTAAAGTAATTGTGTTAAAAGAATTCAAAATAATATTTAATTTCTAAATAACCCTATATAAAGTGTTAAGTTATCACGTTGATATAAATGTAACACATGAAAATGTTAAGGAAAAAATAACATAGCTGTTGTATGTTAATTTTACATTAAAATAATAATAAAATCTTGGTAACACAAGAAAATTTTAACATATGGACCGCTATGTACACACAATTTTTTACTGTGTGCCTTTCAGTTTTATGATCTCTCTCCGTATTCATCTCCCGAATTATTACGGATGCATCAAGCGCTAAACGTGGAAATGATACTACGTCGTCGGGGGAGATAAATAATCACGCGGGCGGCGGAAAATATGAAGAAGAATGAGCCGTAGCGCGTTGGCGGTATACGAGCTCGGGATTTAGTCTCTTACCGCCGTCACGGGATTCTCGCGTTCCATTATTTGAGGAGTTAGTGAGAGAAGGAGATTCTCGCCCGTAGTGATAACGCCAATACAATACTAGACAATGCGGCGAGTCTCTGGCGAGTGTCCGGCTGTTCTTTTCTTTCGGTACGTGGCGCCTCGCCCTCGTGCTTAATCCGCACCCTGAAGATCAATCCGCCTGGCACAATGTCGTAAGGTTTCGTCGAATTGCATGCGTAGATGTGACCGTTATACAGTCTACGTCTAGCGTCTCTCGCGCAAGCATGTTGGTATCGACACGAAACAGCACGTAAGTTTAATACGTTTCTCGTATAAAATGGTCCAAGTCGAAGAGGGGCGAGGAGAGACGTCGTCTCCTTTCTCATGAAGTTTTTCAATTGGCTAAAGTTTAAAAGTTTCTCATAGAGTAATTTTTTAAAAGTGCGTTTACATAACATAATAACTGTATGTAAAATTGAATAAAAGAAACGACTTTTGAAAATATTAACAGAGTCTTGAAAATTCTCTCGCAAAATAATAACGTTTAGAAAAATAGATTGACTCCTTAAATTATTTATATATATTTTTACACACAAAACAATTTTTAATTTGCCGGATAGAGACATTATACAAAATACAAAAAAGAAAGTACATCAATCCGATGCTACTTGTGTTTATATGCGCATATGCATGTTTGCGCATATGTGCTTTTTCGCAAAAGAACTGAAGTAAATTCATTGAAGCTATAATTTGCCATTTAAAGCGTGTGATATGTAAAAAAAATGTTTATTAATAAAATTTTATGCCATTTTATGTATTTTGTAAGTACACATCTCGACTTTTTAAAAATATATTTTTTAATATCTTCTCGCCTTCTTTTTATTAATTTCATTAGAATAAAAATTAAAGAGTTTTTATTCTGACAAATTTATCAATATATAATAATATCATTTTTTAAATGCTTAATTTTTGAAAATAAATTATAAAAAGATATATATTTTCTATTTTAGCTCCCGTACAATATATTTACGGCCTATCGATGAGGGCTTTGAATTTATATATATATGGTTTTATAGATTTTTACAGAATAATATAAAATAAAATCTTCTAATTAAAACTTAATTTAATCAAAGATAATATAATAATTTACATAGATAGTTATTGAAATTGATTGATTGATAATTTATTAATATAAATTAATGCAATATTTCTTTCCTTTTTTCTTTTTGAACATCGACTTAAAGTATTAGTGTTTATTAATTTTACATTTTTTACGTAATTAATTTTTATGAATACTATGCACTTCAGCGGATCTTTATTGTAGTTTTTACAACAGTTAGTAATATATAGCGCATCTTTATTTGAAAATTATAGATATGTCATAATAATTATTAACTGTGACATTTGAGAAACACTGGCCTAATTGATCTAAATTCTTCGTAATGTATAAGCATAGGAAACCTTATAAGTGATATCACATCGTATTCGTATTCACTTGCTTTCTATTGTTATATTTTGTATGAGCTGAATATGACATACACAGAACAGATTTCTTCCATTTTTTGAACAATCGACGTTTTTACTAATCATTTAGTTCTTAACTCAGAACGCATGACTCTTGGTGAACTATATATACATATAACTGTGTGAGCGCTAGTAGTACAAAATTGTGTTATACACTGAATAAGGTGATTATATATTAAACATGTGAATTTGACAAACTTATTTAATTAATTTCCATAATATTAATTCTATTATCTTAGATAAAGTTCTATTTTATTCTTAAAAAATTAAAATACAAAGCTCATCAATTTAAAAATTTCCATACTTTTGGAGTTAAAATGCAGAACATTCCAAATAACAGGATATCTTTTTAATTATAATTTCTTTACAAATATATTTATAAAATTATTTTTTAAATAATATAAATAATGCGAAATAAAGAGCGAATTAAGATTCAATAAAGAAATGTCAAACTCAAACTCATATTCTTCGAAGTCGAACACACAAGGGAAGACCGGGGCTAGAAGTCACACAGGTAAGTTGTCACAAAGCTTATATCTCACTTAATAGATTGAATGGAATATTCTTCTCTATAGTGTAGGTTGCTCCTATTGTGTTAGTCGGATATACGAAATAGCTTGTTTCAAAAACATCGCATGTAATATTTACGAGCACTTTTTAAAAATTGGAGGTCGTGAGTAAATTTTTCTTACCTTTATTTTTATTGTTCCGTTAGTATTTGGAATTACTAGTCGTAATTTTTTTTCAGTCATAAGAAATATTATAGTTTTAGATAATTTTTTCTGTAATTAGTTAACCGTTATTGCAACATAGTTTAAAAATATATAATCATCTTTGTTCAAAATGACCGTTCAGGCTAAATTGTCTCAAATGAGATGGGATATAAAGTTTATGAGAATTATTATTCTTTTATTTACTCAAAATTTATGAAAGTATTAAAAAGTTTATAAAAATTATTAATTTTTTGTTTAATTTATGCTGCAATATATTATTAAGTTAAATTTACCAAAAACTGTCACTAACTTCAATAAAATATTAAAACAGGAATTATTTGTCGTATGTGTCCTTTACATGAAAGATAAATGACAATCAATCCAAAGTCATGTGACAACCAACCCTGGGTATGGGGTAAGTTGTCACGTTTGCACGATTTTGTTTAAAATTAAATAACTTTTTTGTATAAATATACATATACAAGTCTAGTACTTTTTTTTCTTACACCTAAAGAATGTAGCTGAGGCATTCCATGCCAAATCACTGAGGATTTTTCTCGACCATTTTTGATTTGGTGGAAATTTTTTTGTGTTTATACTAAATGAAAGTAGCTTCCATGATTTTTTTTAGATTTTTATCTCCACCCATACTTAAGGGGATTCTAAAGCCGTCTGTAATACCGGCTTTTTTTCTTAGCACTAATCTTTTAATTGACTTTATAGAAATGCAAAATTCTGGTCTAGAATTAAAGTACGCATCAAAATCTAGGTCATGGTGGTCAAATTTATATCGAAAACGAAAAAAAATTAATATTTTTGTTAATTTTTGGTATACGTGACGACAATATTTGCTTTGTACAAAAATTTCACGATAAATATCCACAAAATTAGACCGGCATGACCTAGGGACAACATTTAAAAACAATATCGTGCAATTAGATCTAAGATTGAAAACCTAGAAAAAAAAATTACTTTATATAACTTTTATATGTGCAAAAGCACATTCAGGTTGACAGGATAAGCAATATTGCGTGTGGCAAGAGATGGCGCAATAATCAAACAAAGACAGATGCCTCTCGTTAGACAAGGACAGATATAGATATATGACAAGAAAACAGAATCAGAAATGTTGACATTACCGACGTCGAGGAAGTTCAGCCTTCACTTTAGGATCCCCTTAAGTTATGGATTAAAAAAAAAATGCTGTTTAAAATTTCAAATGCCTATAACTTTAAGAAGAAAAAAGATACCAAAAATAAATGTTTGTTCCGTCAATAATGTTTGATCAAAAATAATATATTCAAATCGACAACAATTAGCAAAAAATATACATAAACTTCACAATGTTTCAACCAGGCTTTGGGTCCTTATCAAGTGATCTAACAAAACAAAATAAAGCATGGGGTCGAATAACATCGTCAATAGTTAAAGTATATAATATGAAAAATATAACAGAAAATTCTTTTTCGTCAATGCAGAAATATTTAAGCGCAAATAAAATTCAAAATACCTGATGAGAAAAAGGCTACCATCGTTGACACATTCTCTGTCTAATGTTTATGAGATTTTGACAGAAAAATCATACATATAAAAGGCTAGAAATTAATCAAATTAATAATATTATTCATTGATAGGAATAACTCGACTGAATTGGTCTACAGAATTAACTGCGATAATTGTTGTGCATCTTATGTCGGACAAACAAAGCGATACTTTAAAACGCGTGTGGCAAAACATTTTAACAATATAAAGAAAGACGATAGTAAGCATTCCGTTGTCCAAGGTTGAGATACTGCACAGGGAAAAAAATACAAAAAAGAGAGAAATTGCGGAAATGTTTCATATAAAAAAGTATTCTGATACTTATTAATCTAAAAAAAAACACGGATAATTTAAATCCCATATACGATAACGTCATCTCGAGCGTATAATTTTGTTTTCTGCGATTGGTTACTTTGACCTGACAACCTTGTAATCTTTTAAGTATATGCGATACTGCCAGTTCGTTCCAAACTTCTATCGAGAGACACGGTAGTGTCTCGCGCCAAGTACACGCGAAGCGAGACTGCACCGTGACTCTTTTACGCGACGCGACGGGTTGCGAGTATACGAGATGTTGAGATCTCGATAACGAGTGAACGGATTAAGTTCTAAGTAGGCTTGATCGATAGCTTGGGATCCAATTAGAGGGGGGGGGTTTCTCTTATAATATTCCGCTACGTGCCCTACGAGCGGAGATATTGCGACGCAAAGTTCAAATGTGAAAATTTTATAACTAAGATACTCCTAACGCTGACGTCTTTATAACATACATGTAATAAACAGAGAACAGAGAAATGTCACTTTCACTTTTTTGACACTGGCGGCTAGCGGCGTTAGTATCGCAGTGCAGTGTAGTGCAGACAGTGCGTTCGTTTAGCGCGCTGTCAGTCAGTTCATCTATTACGTTCATCAGTTATAACCTATTCTCGAGAGACGCGGTAGTACGCGCGGAGCGAGACCGACCGTGACTCTTTACGCGACGCAACGATTAATTCAAGGTAATTGTTTTATGTAATTATCCTATAATTATCTTATTCTTTCTATATATTACTGTTATACTTATTTTATTTACTGTTTACTACGTTTACGTGATTGACGGCAGGAAGTTGATACTGAGATCAAGGAGCCTGTTCACACGAGGCGTTTCTGCCGCGCGTTAACGTTTGCACGAGCCGCACGCTGTCGCGAGGTATAAAGTGCGACAACGCGCGCATACGCGCGTACGCGAAACGGCAGTAACACCGTAATCGTGCCGGCGATATACTGAATTGAATTGCTTCGTGCTTATCTGGAGATTTTGTATCCCTACATCGTGTTACCACCGCTGCCGGAAAAGAAGGTTCTCTACGCTTGGCAGAAAGTGACGACTGACACGTTCGATCCCGATTTCGTTGATCGCAGAAGAGCTGGACTCGAGGTACGTTTCCGATTTGCAATTATAACAGTATCGTGCGATGAATGTTGTACCCAATTATAACCTCAAATGAAGTTGTGCACGTTGCTAGTATTCTGATTATACAATACATTTTTGCTTTGTAGAGGTATTATATATTGACAGCAGAGAGCTGATACCGAGATCAAGGAGCCTGTTCACAGGTATATATTG
>NW_020219991.1:356178-376307 GCF_003070985.1 Temnothorax curvispinosus | reverse complement strand
TTACTTAAGCCGGTCTTAAAATAAGAACCGACTATGAATACCGGCCTGCCCTGACAGACGAAATGACAGCGACGATTTAAAAAAGGAATTTCATGCAAGTCTACGTGAAATACGAGAAAATCGACGTTTTTCTTTCTCTTCTACAAACCTCCACCGGGAGACACAGCAGTGATAATTGTGCACATTCCTCGCTGTCGTGGGCGTCGCAGCTTGCATTCTCGCCATCCATATTCTTTCTCGCACCGTGCGAATCTGAGTATTTTCATTCGATCTGTTCGAAACTGGTCGTTTAACAAAGGCGACTGAGGGTCGTGTAAACACGGAAGAACCGCTGCATCCGGTGTATCATATTACATCTACGTACGGATCCTCTAGCCTCTAGTGGGGAATGGGACAAAGCCGCCATTAATGGGATAGCGGAAGTGACGGCAGGCATTATCGAAAATATGTCTACATTAAGTTCAATTATAATTAAAGAATTATTTCAATTAAATTGAAGTAAATAAATAAAACTTAATTAACCCTTAACGGTCACACTATGGGGTTTACACCCCAGCGTTTTTTGACTTTGAAAACGACCCAGTAAACCAATGGAAATGGGCCTTGTGCCGCTATCTACAGGTAGTTGGGACCTTCAAGTATTGATCCCCGTCGGTGGTATATTTTTCGGCCCGTTAGTTCTTTCTCGGTATTTTTTTCTGCAAAAAATCGCACCTTTATACCTCAAAATTAACATACTTTTTGGAACGGCCGCATAAACTGCAATAATGAGTGAAAAGTGCGTCATCTGAGGATGAAAAAACCGTTTGAAAAATTAAAATATCTTAAAAATTGAAAAAGTTACATTAGTTTTTGTGAAAAGTCATTTTTCCGACTTTTTTTTCAACAATTTTTTTACATATGTTAAATTATGCCCTATTGTCTCGTCCGGATGGAATAATTATGTAGTCGTGCTCCTGCATGCGCCTAGACAACAGCGTTTAAAGCATTGCCCTAAAATGCAAAAAGCAAGCGTGCGCCTGCGCCTTTTCAGCGCCCTCCGCGCGGCCCGCGCCTCTGGGCGCCGCGCGCGCCCGTTCTTCAAATTTTAGAATGACAAAAATTTCTTAGCTCTCAATATGAGCACCGATAATTTTTTCGATAACTAGGGAGATTCCACCATACGTAGTACATACGTAATATGTGAATTTATTCACGGGGATTACCATACGTGAAATAACATGCGATTTCGAGTTCAATTACGAAATGTAGCAGAACAATTTACGCGATTGTGTAACGTGATCGCGGCCATAGCAGCCGAAAGTAGTCTGCCATGTCAGAACTTTAAGCACTCGAATTCATCATATCTCCTATCAGACCTTGCAGGGTGGATTAATGTTTTTTTAAGCCCCAGTCAATCTATTCAGATTGGTTCCAGCAAATTCATTCGAGAAATTTTTTCAGATGCTTCTTTGAACGATTGGGGAACTTCGTGCGGCGAGTTGCGTACACACGGCTGGTCGCCGGTAGACGAGGGAGCTCCTCACGGTATCGCAGCTGAACTTAAAGCAGTTTTCTACACCCTTTGCGGCTTCGCAGCGGATCTCCGCGATTGCGACATTTTGCTTCGTTTTGCCAACGCAACCACTTTAGCTTACATCAATAAGCTTATCATTATTCAGTCTCCATATCATTCTGAAATTTCAAGACAAGTTTGGCGTTGGTACGAAAGTCAAAATACTTTAGCTTTTTGCTTTATATATTTTCTCTAGTGAGAATTTCATCTAACGCTGAATCTCGAATCGCAGTTACTGAGGGGCCCCCACCTATCGATAATTCTCAGCGAGTGGCCAGGACTTTTGGTCCACTCAATGTGGACCTTTGTTACGTCTCTACTTAATACCAAATGCGATTCCTCTGTTTCAGGGTCCCTAGATCCGGGACCTATAACAATATATGCGCGCACTCTCTCAGAGGAAAGACTGAATTTCTACGCGTTTACACTCTTTTGCTGGTTAAAACGCGTATTGAAAAAGATAATGGACGAAGGCGCAACGGAAACTTTGGTGACGCCAGGGTGGTTTCCCCAAACATGCTTTTCATTGTTTCAACACCCCTTGATATCTAACCTGTTAATTCTTCCTCTCAGTTACTCTCTGCTTTCTTTACCTTTCAGAAACCAATATCCAGCGTGGAACACTCCCTCCCTAATAGCCGGGAAGGTATCAGAGAATCTCTCAGTAGCCCATCAGTAATCCATCAGTAGCCATACCAACGATGCTACAATCAACTATCAAGCAATACCCTCGCCCTCGCCACCTCTGGTGAGATGTCTGTTATCGCCATCAGCTATCTTTGTATTCTCCAACGATTCCTCAAGCGCTAGATTCTCTAGCTCAGAAACTTAGCATCTCCGCCGCTTATTCCAGTCTAAATACGAGTTAATTTCGCAGAACGAAATCGGCTAACGTCCGGCGGTTAAGCGTCTCTGCAAAGGTGTTGCAGCGCACAATCCGCCGCAGTCTTGTTATGACCACGTCTAGAATCCGGCTCCGGTGATCGTCAAATGATCTTCTATTTATCCATATTTACGTCCTTTGATTGTCGTTACCAAGAAACTTATTCTACTTTTTGTTCTCGCTGCGGGTCAGCGTGTATTTACACTCTCTTCCCTTCGAATTTCTCAGATCTCTATTAATGATAAATTGATATTGCGGATTCCCGATCGAATCAAGACAGTACCGGACCGTGCTCAACCCCCTCTCTGTCCTTCTCGTCTCCAGGACCACGAGAATCTTTGTATCATTTGCCTAACAGAATATTACATAAATAGAACTAAGGATCCATGGCCATCGGAATGTGATTTCCTTTTTTTTTATCTCTCTTGCTAGGCCATATAAAGCTATCACGGCTTAAACTACAAGCAGTTGGTTTCGACAGAGCGTAGATAAATGCGGAATAGATACTACTATTTTCTCAGCTCACAATACGCGTCACGCGTCAACATTAAAAGTTGCTAAAAGGGATTTTCGCTCGACCGAATCAGGTACGCGGCAGGTTGGACCAGTGAATCCCATCATTTTTTTCGCAATCCTTTACAATAGGCCATTAATCCAGAGGATTTCAGTACCGCGGTTTTTCTATCACAATGGTCTAATTTATATCCTCTAGCGCATAACTTAATTAAAAAAAAAAAACAATTGTTACTTTCCAGCCAGAATGCTGATGTCGTTTCGACATCTAACCGACGTCTATAGACACGTCATTTCTCGCTGGGTTACGGCATCCTAATGTAACAGACTTATTAATTATTAATTATTTTTTATATATTTATGCGTTGCCCATTTTACGTCATCAACATTAGAATGTGAATAATATTCTTGTTATGTTTCAATATTTGGCTAACAAATCGCGAACATAATTTGAACAACTACATAATTATTCCATCCGGACGAGACAATAGGGCATAATTGTAAGATTAAACGAACTTACCAAGTGAAGTTCGATCTTAATTATGCCCTATGTCTCGTCCGGATGGACGCCCACCCTTTTAGTGTTTTTTCCCTCCCTGATATTTCGCGATTTGTCTTCTCTGAACTTATGAAGAACGGGCGCGCGCGGCGCCCAGAGGCGCGGGCCGCGCGGAGGGCGCTGAAAAGGCGCAGGCGCACGCTTGCTTTTTGCATTTTAGGGCAATGCTTTAAACGCTGTTGTCTAGGCGCATGCAGGAGCACGACTACATAATTATTCCATCCGGACGAGACATAGGGCATAATTAAGATTGAACTTCACTTGGTAAGTTCGTTTAATCTTACAATTAAATTTTTTGCAAATCAAACCTATACAGTCTTTTTAAGAAAGACTTAAACTACGACAGGATATTTTTTTTTCCTTAAGGTCACCTACAATTTTTTATACACGTGCAAACACGCTGGGGGTGTATTTCACCCAGTGTGACCGGTACGGGATTCTCGGGAAATGTGACCGAAAAGAGTTAAATGAAATAAATTCCGTAAATTAAGAAATTGAGTAAATAGTAACAAACAATAAATACTGATAAATTTAATTTATTACAAAAAGTTAATAAATGCAGTAAATAATGCAATAAATAATTTTTTTTTATAAATTTAAGAGTTTTTATATAAATTTACCAAATTTGTAAATTCAATAAATGAAAAAAACAGAACAATATTGAAAATCATTTTTATACTAAAAATGTGTTGACGCGATAATCTAAGCTTATATTTATCAATATTAGTTAATTTGATTATTTATAGTTGAGGTTATGTATTCTCTATATATATATTCTCATTTCAATATTAAATGATAATATAAAATCACATTCAATTTTAATAAAATTGGATTTATTAAGTACAATGCTTACACTTTTATTTTTTCTTTTGCTCATTTTATCAGTTATACTGTAATCATATATGTCATAAATTGGCATATACTATACACTATCTTTACTAAAATATACTCAAAGCGGAAATATCTCATTAATAGCGAATGACCAATCCGCATCCTGCAGCCTCGGTGTCCTATCCTTCACTAGACTAGAGGATCTCTACATTCAGGCTGCGTTCGGAAACGCTACCATGGGGCTTATTACAGTTCTTAAAACGAGGTGAAAGTTACAAAAGTGAGGAAATTTACTAGAGTATCTATGATTATATTAATCGAAATCTAGTAAATCTGTTCACTTTTGTAATTTTCACCTCGTTACAAGAACTGTAATCGACCCTCTGAAGGAAGACTCGGGTGAATAGTGGTGGGGGCAGGGTGCACCCCGGGTGTAAGTAGTTTTCGAACGGCATAAGTAATAAGACATGGCGGATGAAAGGCAATCCCGAGAAAATATTATTTGTATCCTGTGCCATGACTACTGGACAAGAATCGATAAGTCCCGGTCTACAATAGGTGTTTTAAGCCCTAAGCCTTAAGAAATTGTTCAATCACAGTTGAATTTGAGGAGAATAATTGACTGGTGATTGGTCAATTTCTTAGGGCTTAGGGTTTAAAACGCCTATTGTAGACTGGGACTAATCAAGATAGCTTTAGATAGTTTATATCTAGATAGTAATAATGACACACAGTATAATATCTACTTATGCTGTAGTAATGATGAACCGTTGAGTGTTTCTACAGCTTCTATTTCCTTTTAGTAAAATTAGTGGTGCAATTACCAAATAACGATAAAATAATATATTTATTTTTATTTAAAATTATCAGTTATTACTTTACAAAAGGAGTGTAAAATATATCGATCGTTTAAGCAACTGTTAAGATATAATACCTACATAACATGAATTATTAATTAATATGAATAATAGAAAAACATAATAGTAATAGCGTCAAGATATTATTAAACGTAGATAAAATCTGATAATAAATTAGCGGTAGGCAATAGAATATAATTAACTTTACTTAAATCCAACTAATCAGATAGGTTAACAGTTTGACCAATTCAGCAAATCGCAACGCAAACCCGGTAAAACATTTTTTATATAAAAACATTTAAATACCATGTTTTTTCTCTTGTATAATCTCTGTTCGTATGTACAAAAAAAATAATATGGAAAAAGAATTAGAAAATAACTAAAAGAATAATTTTTGCATTGTTTTTTTACAACAAAAAATAAAATCTGAGAAAGTGTGAAAAATTTGCTTATATAATCGTATATAATCAGATTTTATATACAATTATTACATTTACATATGATTATACGTATATGATTATATATAGGCAAATAAATAAACAATGCAAAAATTATCTTTTTAATTCTTTTCTAATTCTCTTTCTTTTTATTTTTCTTGTACATATGAACAGAGATTATACATAAAAAAACATACATGGACATATATGGACATATTTTATATAATATTTTACATAATATTATATAATTATACATATTTAAATGTTTTGATGTAAAAAATTGTTTCCGGGAATAAATAGGAGCTACAAATTCACGTATTTAACGCACAATACGCGATATTCGCCAGCCTCGCTTCAAAGAGAAAAAATTCCGTAATACCTGGTGTATTGTATACGAAGTACTGGACACAGAGATATACTAGAACCGACTGGAAATGTTTGGAATTGATTCCGATCGAAATTCAATTATTCCCTAAATTTCTATTGTTTTTTTTTTTTTTTTTAGAGAAAACGGAATAATTTCAATTAGAATCTATTCGGAACAGTTCCATAGAAGAAGAAACTCCATTGCTACAGTTTAAAAAATGCCGCCAAATGTAATAAGTTACCCGCATTCACCCTGAAATTTCAGGGTGGAAAATTTTCCTCCTGAGGTGCACTCGGGTGAAGTTTTCGAACGACTTCATCTCTGTCACACTGGTACAACCCGAACGTTTCGGGCCTAAGCAGAATGGCTGTCTCGGCAGTGTTTTATGCCTTAAGTCTTTGTCTTATGTAACGCTATATATATATTCTCATTTCAGTATTAAATGATAATATATAAAATCACATTTAATTTTAAAATTGGATTTATTAAGTACACATTTAATTTTAAAATTGGATTTATTAAGTAATGCTTACACTTTTATTTTTTCTCTTGCTCACTTTATTAGTTATAACACAGTATGTAGGGGAAAGAGGGGTAGCTCCGGCCATTTTTTTATTTTTTAAATTATGACTAAAGTTAAGAACATAAACATAAACGAACTACACAAAAATAATCAACAAGATATATATTAACGTAATTTAGTACGAAAAAAACAAAAAAATATAGCAAAGTTAAGAAAAAAACTACTTCAAATTTAGACTTAATTTTGGCCTCTGTAGAAAAGTGGTGGGTAGCTCCGGCCACCATAATATTTAATGACGAAATCGTTTTTTCGCAACACACAGTTGTAGTATAAATCGGATTTATATCTACACGCCTTATGAGCTCAGTCTTGACATTTATTGCATTGGATCCAATCCTCAATCCATCCATATATCAAACGTTTCACCACAAATGATGCATTCAGTTTCCTGATGTTCAGGACGTGGTTTAGGTGTAGGATTTTTCTTTTTCAATAGGTTCTTCATATTTTTCGTGATCTTTGGCATCTTTTTAGGATCTTTGGTCTTCGCCACCAGCTCATTTTTATACAGCGATGACGTCAAAATCTGACTTTTCTGGGTCCTTCTTTTTCTTACAGTCAGTCTTTTCTTAGAGGCGTCTGGAAGAGGCGATAAAATCTTGAGCATGTCATTAACTTTTTCAACATTGGCGGATGTGCTTGGAATTTCCATCTGAAGGGTAGCTGAGGTCTCAGGTAAAGCACTAGTCGATGGTTCCGTTTCGTTTTCAGGGACTGCATGACTGGAAGCCTGGGTTGTTGATTGGTTAGCCTGATCTTCAGCCAGTGGGATATCGGTCAAAGCAGAACCTAAGAAGTCTAGGTCTGAGAAAATGTCTCGATCAAAGGGCTGAATTCCCGTGCAGCGGAAGCCATTTTGGGCTATATCCAGTCTAGCAACTTTGGTAAACGCTGTGTTAACAAGTCCAGCAATATCGTATTCCGTCAGTCGAGCACCAGGATTTTGACGCATCCATGATGCTCTTGCTGATCCAAAAGCCTGCTTGAAAGGCTTGAAAAACATACGGTCAAGCAGCTGAAGCTTATGAGTTGTGTGCGGAGGAGTGCTCAGCATGTGAATATGATTATTCCGAGCATATTCAATAACATTCAGCTCTTTATGGCTACTATGTCCATCCAATATTAGGAGAATTGGACGAGCTGCAGAAGAATGAACATGCTGCTGAAAATGTTGTAGCCATCGAAGAAATGTCTCAGCATTCATCCAACTGTTTTTACAAGCAACACCAATGCTTTCTGGAGGAGCACCAATCATTAGACGACCATTCTTATCCATTTTTATCTTTGGAAAAATAAACATGGGTGGTACAAAGTGACCTGCAGCATTCATATATTTAGGTGTAGGATGGCAAACATGACAGTGACATTACGACCTCTGCTGATGTGAGTTCCCCAACCTGTTTCTTCCCTTTCACTGACAATACCTTGTCATTTTTATGGACAGTAGAGACTCCTGTTTCATCAGCATTATATATTTGAGAAGCTTTGAACCTGAACTGTCCTTGGAGTTTTAGGAAAAGATCATAAAATCGATCAACCTGGAATTTATTGAAGCCTACAGCTCGCATCAAGCTTGTCGCCTCAAGCGTTCTCAGTGCCAAATCTGGATTTCTCTTCTTGAAGTTACAGAAAAAATCTTTCCCAGCCATCCGCTTTTCCTTATTAAACCTGTGAGGAATTTTGATTTTTTCTGCTAGATCAAAGGCAAGGCGTAAAAACTCACTTCTTGTTAAAGGCATGACACGATTGTCCAAATCGATGACATGCTCACACAGTTGTCTTGCAAATTCAGGGGTAAATGTTTGCTGAAAACGCCCTAGTTTTGGCTTAAGATTAATCTGATGACCTTGTTTTATAGCTTTGACGCGATCCTGCAGTGAAGTGCGTGGAACATGGTATCTATCTGCGGCAACTCTCTGAGAACTCTTACGTTCAAGAACTTCTTGAATTGCTCTTTTCATATTTTCTTCGCTCCAGTCTCCTCGGCTTGTACTTCTGCCTTTGAATTTAGGCATTTTAACACCCGTCTACAATAAATAAATAAAAGAAGTTATGAGTAAACCTCTTTGTCTAGACCTTTAAAAAGAAATAGGCTTTCGAATAGGTGGCCGGAGCTATACCCACAAAACTGGTGGCCGGTGCTACCCGACTTGACTTTGTTCAAAATCATAGTTCCATTACCAAAATAGGTTAAGATTTGTTCAAGCAGAAGGAAAGACATAACATACAATAGTTTTGCAGTATGTAAATAAAGTAGAATACATAATTACTTACGTCTTTTCAATAATACACTTTTTTCAATATTAATCATCGCGTGATTATATTTCGCCGAACCCAATATTCACTGTTACACATCCAAACACAACAACCAATCTGACTCAACTAACCGCACGTGTCTAGTGGGACACAAATGAGTGCAGAAAGAACAAAACACTGATAGTAAACACACGGAAAGTTTAATTTTTTGCAATGGCCGAGGCTACCCATTGGCCGGGGTACCACCCTTTCCCCTACAGTTATACTGTGGTCATATGTCATAAATTGACATATACTATACACTATCTTTACTAAAATATACTCAAAGCGGAAATATCCCATTAATGGCAGACGACCAATCCGCATCCTGCAGCCTCGGTGCCCTATCCCTTACTAGAGGATTTCTGTACATTCACATGAGCGTGGCGACGCCACCTAAAATTAAATAAGGACAGAACAATATGCTGGTGTGTATCCGAGTGAATAAGTTTCCAAACGCAGCCCTATATACAGGGTGTCGCGAAAAAAGTGTGCGTGCCTTGCTCAATCTATATCGACTCTTTCATGTAATTAAATTTGCTTGTTTATTTAATAAATTTAATTAACGGTGTCCATCGAATTGCGACATAAAGAATTCCGACAATGGGAACGTAATGTGAAACGTCACGCGACATCCTGGAGAATTCCATCCCACGATCACGGGACCGGCGATGATTCGGGAGAGATATGTTTTTTCGGGGATTAAAAGGAGATAAGAAACGTTATATGTTACTCGAATAAATGACTTTGGATATTATAATGTTATAAATAAGCGTCTGGTATATACTCGAAGAGTCTAAACGTCGCCGCTTCTCGAGTCTGCACGCGAACAATTTTACATGACCAGGAAATGCATGATATTATAATATAAAACACCTTATCAGAAAAATTTGCAAAACGAGAAACGATAAATGACATTGTTGCGCTCGCCGCGTGGAAAGCGTCCGCTTAGGCTGCGTTCGAAAACTTCACTCGGGCGCACACCAGCATTGTTCAACGTCGGTAAATGGACAACGGCGCAAATTCTGTCCTTGTTCAATTTTTAGTAAGTAACAAAGATAGAACGACGCGCTGTGCACCCGAGTAAAGTTTTTGAACGCAGCCTTTAGTATATGTTCGGTGAGCGCCCGAGACGCTCCTCACTCTCACAAGCACTCGCTCACTTCCGGTCTCGCGAAAGAAGCGGACTTAGGTTCGAAGAAGAGTGATTTCGAAGAATAAAGAAATACAGCTCGGCTTGCGTCTCGCGTTACGTGTGTTATCAGCTCAAAGGCCGCAGCACAGAATCTCCTTATTAGTATAAACGTTTACAAAAACAACCGGTCGTCAAGGAAAATGACTCGCGACTTCTTTCAGGCTCCCATTTACCGGGCATTTCAGCGCGGATGCAACAATATGATGTACGATATACGCTAATGCTATGTATAAAATATATTTAAATACTTATGGCACTAAACTATAGTATAAAAAAATATATTTTCTCTTATTCTCCTTTCAACATAAGATCCCTTCATGAATAGGCAATAATTATAAGCTAAGCTTATAAGACGCGTTAGAATATCTTAATAAAAACTAAGAATATACAAAATTATATATCAAAGCAATATACTTATACAATAGCTACAGAACACGCATATAGAAATTCTCTGTTCATTGATATTTTGTTCAACGCGTCGATTTCGGATGCCAAACCACGATATTACTATCGCCGGATATTGCAATAAGAGTATTTCATTCAGATAATCCATCAGCAACATAAAAGAGACACGAATAATTACATGTAATATTTTACATAGTGCAAGATGTCGCAAAATAAGACTTGTTAGAATTAAGGAGGACCTCACCAACATTCGGAAGATAATGATAAAACTTGATTTCAAAATGTAAATGTAAGTAAAAATTTAATTTTCAATGTTTGATTTGTATCTTGGACCTGTCGAGCTGCATTTCTCATTTTACACGTAGACATTTCATGAATTTTTTCTTTAAACTCAATGTTACGATATTTTCGGCAAATCTTACGCGTGTGATACTCACGCTGCGGATCCTTAATTCCGAACTCTGAACGTAAAGTAGCGATGGGCTTTGGCGGATCCGTAAGACTCGAAATTCTAACGGTGTAGTTCGTGGAACTCGTTATCAGGCATCCGTGCGTCAGATGCACCTCCGTTATCCCTTTCGTATGCTCGGTGGAATAAGATTTCACTAGCTTGAAATCATCCTTTGGATTTAGCATGTGCAACTTTGCCTTGTTGTCCCCAACGCAAACCAAATCCCGTCGCATACTCCATGCACGATTTATGCGTTCTGACATCCGACTTTGACATACGACTAATTGTAGAACCGGCTTTATACAAACCTCCAGCACCGGGATATCCAGCAGTGTGATAGTTGTGCTGGTTGTGCATTTTCCTCGCCATCGTGTGCGCAGCTTGCATTCTCGTCATCAATTCTTTCTCGCACCGTGCGAATCTGACAAGGGAACATTTGGAACTGTCTCTCACCAATTTTGATGGACTTTGGATATGTTTTAGAGTGGCAAAAAATAACAGATACGTATTTTTTTTATCGGCTTCGAAGCATGTTTAGCACGAAACAACCCATCGAAGAAATTCCATATATTTGATTATGAGTGATGACTATGTCTGAAACCGTGAGGTATATAAAAAAATGTTTTAGACAAAAAACTGTCATATTTCTTAATATACCTCCACTTTTGAATGTTATTTTTGAAAATTCCGAAATTTTTATAAGGACCGAAATTATAGAGAATTTTATGCCGATTTCATCCATATATAACAAACGTAATCCATATATAATAAAAATTCCGAAATCGCATTTCTTAATCCTTTTACTGCTTTGGACGAGAATACTCGCGCGACAATATATCGCCCGTCAGACGCTTTGGACGAGTTAACTCGTTTGTTACACAGAAAAAAAGAAGTAAATCAACACTGATAAGTATATAGTTGTATATACGCAAGAATATATAATCTTCTTACAAGGATTTCAACTTTTTATTTTAATTTTTTTTTCTTAAATGAACTATATAAAACTTTGTTTAACTATTATATAAATGACTTCATTCAAGCAAGTTTTCTTCGTTTAACGCAATATAATCTCATTTCAAGATTATATATTCTTGCGTATATCAAGTACATATATCAGTGTTGATTTGACACTTCTTTTTTTTTCTGTGTAAGGAAACTAGTCAGACTCTCAGGAGTCAAGTTGTATAAGCATTGTAATGTTGCCCTTTGTGTTGTTTCATGCTTTCAAATTTATCACACAGAAAAGCAATTCAAATAAATAAATATAGCAATTCAAATAAATATAGTATTTTTTCTTTATGCATTTTTTCCTATTATACTTCTCCTCTTACCTCAAATATTAATGTAAAATAAAACATTAGCTGCTGTTAATTAAACAATCTTGATTTTTAGTCATATTTGTAGTAAACTTGAAGATTTGCTTGACAAACTTGCGGCCCAAGTTAACTCCAAAGCGTCTGACGGGCGATATCGTCGCGCGAGTATTTTTATCTAAAAAAGCAGTAAATAGGTTAATAAAATTTACATTGATTGAATGCTAAAAATATTTTGTAAATTTTTTTAAAATTATAGTAATAATTAATTGAATTGAAAATAAATACTCACGTTTATTATAAAGTATGTATATATCAATAATACAATAATATCTCTTACGATGCGCGTTTGTAGGGGCTTTAGTAATTTTATAGTTATATTTTAAGCACATTACTTTACTTTATTACGTAAATATTACTATATGACATTATTGTATTGTAAAGATAATCAATTATGTTAAAAATAATTGTATAACAACGTATATATTGGTATATATTGTACATAATAAGGGTATTCAAATAAGTTAGAGTTTAACGGTTTGACAGGTTATGTCGGGTTAAGGGGACTGGAGACAGGTCTGTTTTACCACGAAATTTTCAGACACACAAATCTTTTGATTGATTTCACCGAATTAAAAATTTTTTGTCCAGAATTAAAGTATGGACGATAACGAAGACGGCAGGCACCAATTGCGTATAAAAAACGAAAAAAAATTAGAAAATTACATTTTTATTTTCGATTCTGCGGTCGACTCATGACAACATTTGCTGCAGATAAAAGTTTTAGACTGTGTACGTATACAAAAACCTTGCAGCCGTCACGGAAATACAATAAAGAAGAATCCTGTGCTTGCAGAAATGAGCTGCGAGCTTTAGTATAAGAGAAAAGTATGTTAGAAAATTTCATATGCACATGTTACGCGTCTCCCCGAATTCAGCCAAAAACTCTGCGCTCTGTATGTATGTGTAAGAATCGGTGAGCACTTCTTTATCGACGCTGGTCGAGTTTGCCTGCGCTCTGTATGTATATGTAAGAATCGGTGAGCACTTCTTTATCGACGCTGATCGAGTTCGCCCGCGACTCCAGCATCCCCTTAAAGTCGGGTAAAAAGTTAATTTTTACACTTTTAATCCAAAGATTAATGTGATAGGTTAATGTGTCACTTATGTATTTTGCATAACCTTAAAGAGTAGCGCGCCCAAAGTTAATTAATTAACTTTTTACTCGACTTTAACCCGACATAACCTGTCAAACCGTTAAACTTTAACTTATTTGAATACCCCTATTGTAGACATGTTCTTTTAACGTATTATTAATTTATATCTTTTATAATTAAATTACATAACATTTTTGGCGTGTTTAAATCATTATTCTTTGTTATTTAAAATTTTTTATTTGCAATAATGATCGAGCAATTCATTTGTCTATAAATTTTTCTAAAATCATTATTCAAAGTATTTGTTTATAATTCTTACAATGTTATTCCTGTTCATGCATAGAATCTCGACGTAACATGTTAAGAGGAAAGGATTGTAAGATTAATCAGCGGCATTTGGTGCTGATTATACGATTATACGACAAAAATAATTTGTTGACATTTATTAGAGAATATGTTAAGCGTATAATAAACTGTACTACAACGTAAATAAACGCATACATAATGTAATAACGTAGAATAATATTATTGATTAGAAAGGTACGAATGCTAAGTGATACTTGCCTAACAACGAGATAATTAATGTGGCCAAGTATCCTGGAATGCTTATGAATGATGATTATCATCATCATTGATGAAACAATGAATGGCAGTAACTGATCGTGCATTAATCCTCACTCGATTAAAATACATTTAATGAACATGATTTCACGCACGCAAAACATACAAAATAATTTTATGTTATCAGAAAATTGATACAAGATTATTATTTTTCTACACAAACAAGAGCATTATTTTCAAGTAAATAAAGTGAGAAAAAATATACTTATTTCCGAAAATTACTTCTTTTCGAAGCTTTAGAATAATTTAAAATGTATATCAAATATTAATTGCAGAAGAAATTTAAAGCGAGTCATCTTTTGAAATTTTTAAGTCACCATGTAAAATTATTAAGTAAATAAAATAATATATTTTTTATCTAACTACTATAATTTCCTATTTTCGTAAAAGAAGGTATTTTACAAGCAAAAAAGAGATAAAAATTCGCTTGTGTCATTCTAGCCAGTAAGAATTAACATGGAAGCGAATCTTTTAAGAGATTAACATCTAGTTAGAATACATAAACGAAATGACTCGACAGCGACATTTAAATTGTAGTAATCATTTTGAAACCGTAATTAGAAACAGTTACGGTAATTCCTGCAAATATTTAATACGGACCGACAGCGTGTTGCAGGCCCGATAACGCTAGAAATTATCGCGAATACGTTCGTTAACTTAAGTTCCTTATTAATTGACACCACGTTGTTAACGTCGCGCGTTTCTCCCGTGCGCGACACTCATGAAAATTCTCGTATCTCCGCGGAGAGACCCGTTAATCAGTCTAAGTTTGTTTAATCTATCGACGATTTGAAATACGACAAGATCGTACGAATAAAATTTAATATCGCTAGTTGTTGCGATCAGCGACATAACTTCCATTTTTTAGTCCGAAAACGGATAGGTGAATTTGGGGCGTGAAATATTGGTTAAAGAAAAAATAAATATAATTAGGCCCACGGCTAAGGAAAACTCGTTGGTATATTGGAAATAAAGTAACGGTGATAAGTGCTTTTTTTTTTTCTTTGAAACTGACAAGGAAGATTCGGTAACTCGAAAATTTCTACAATCGTGAAATTTTGTAGAAATAAAATATATGCGAACATAATCATATAACAATTTTCTGTTGGTTGATAAACAGTTCGAACAAAGAAAATATTCCTTCAAAGAAAATCCGGTTTTTCATATATTGGTTTTTTAATATCTCAGAAACTAAGAGATATTGAAAAAAAATTAAATACAAAATGATTTTCTTGACCTACATACCTACAACATAATAAGAAATTAAAAAAATTTTTTAAATTTTGTTAATAACTTATTTTTTCCTTTTTGATTAAGAAATTTCTATTGTTCAATAATAATTATAATCAGAGATAAATCTAATAAGCTTATACGGTTTTTTTTAGATGTTTTATAAGTTCTTTACAACCGCTTATGAATTAAAGATTGCAATTTTTTTAAACGTAAAATTAATCGTGGGTCTTCTAATGTAACGATTTACCTGTTTAAATATTTTTTTAACACTTTAATATGTTTTTGGACATTAATTTTATATTTTTAAAAATAATAATTTCTGATTTATACACACATAACACACAGTTGTAAAAAACTTATAAGATACTTTATATTATCGGACAATATAAAAATTCTCAGATTAATGGAACGGTAAAAGAAACATTAAAAAGTTCTTTGAAAATTTCTTATATTATTGTGGGCCACAAAAAATCATTTTTGTATTCAATATCTAGTAGTTTCTAGAAATATTACAAAAATACAGAAAGTCAGAATGTCTTTAAATGGATGTTTTACTTTTAAAACTGAAACAAAAAAATTGTTCATATGTATTTTATTTCTACAAAAAGTTATATGATTTTCGGGTTGCTAAACTTTCCTTGTGAGAGGAATGTTTCTTCGAATAAAAGGAATTCTTGCAGCGGAAGGACACGCATATTTCAGTATTGAGAAAAGTCAATTGTGTATTAGTTTTGCTACTCGATCCGATTTGTTACGCTACTGCTGGCTTTCCTTCTTATGCATTACCGCCTTGCACACGGTGCGTCGGGCAGAAAACATTAACTCTTCATGGTCGAAACGATCCCGTGTGTCAAGTGACATGTAAAAGAGTTAAAAAAGAAGGCAATCAATAAATGGTATAATGAGGCATGATTTTTCTTAAAGTTCACAAGGTTGTCGGAAAATATCATAGAACTTGGTTCTATAATGTTATTCACGTAGAAAATGATATTCGTTAAAATAATAAATATATGGTCGTGTCATAAATTTAGTTCATAAGATAAATACATTTATTTCATAATTAAGATAAACATGGACAGCATGAAAGGTATACCTATTTTATTGAATTGATCAATTGTAATATAAAAATAATTATAACCATTAAAAATGTTCACTTTTTGACTTCACACATTTCTTCAAACAATCGGGCTTTAAACTCTTGCAGCACGCAAAATCTCGACGCTGCTACCTTCATCAAATCAGCCTTCTCGATATTTCGATAAGGCTTTGAACAAGTCTTTTTATCTAAATTTTATAGAAGAAAGTTTGTTCTAAATCTCACCAAAATATCGAGGTTCTAAAGATTGAGTAATTATTTACAAAAAGACCCCACTCGCCAATGATCTTGATCTTGACATATGTTGTCAAGGTCACCTTCCTGAGTGACCTTCAAAAGTTTTTAGCCGGCGGTCGTTATTCGTTAAAAAGTTATTAACAAAAAAAGTTTGGAAAATATAGCATTGTGGTAATTATGCATATTAATACCTCATCTGCCAATGACTTTGATCTTGACATATGTTGTCAAGGTCACCCTCCTGAGTGACCTTCATAGGTTTTTAGCCGGTGGTCGTTATTCGTTAAAAAGTTATTAACAAAAAAAGTTTGGCGACCTCACCGATTTCAATGACCTTGATATATGTTGTCAAGGTCATGACCCCGAGTGACCTTCACAATTTTTTATCCGGCGGTCGTTATTCGTTAAAAAATTATTAACAAAAAAAGTTTGGCGACCTCACCGATTTCAATGAGCTTGATATATGTTGTCAAGGTCATGACCCCAAGTGACTTTCAGAAGGTTTTAGCCGTCGCTCGTTATTCGTTAAAAAGTTATTAACAAAAAGTTTGGAAAATACGTAGGTTAGATGACGCGCTTTAACAGTATTTAACTGTTTAAAGAGCGTCACTAACGTAGGTTAGTTAAATACAGTTAAATACTTTTAAAGCGCGTCATCTAACCTACGTATTTTCCAAACTTTTTTTGTTAATAACTTTTTAACGAATAACGACCGCCGGCTAAAAACTTCTGAAGGTCACTCAGGAGAGTGACCTTGACAACATATGTCAAGGTCAAGGTTATTGGCAGGTGGGGTCTTTTTGTAAATAATTACCAAAGATTGATTTAGTATAGGCAGCATCAATACTCGATGAGGTTTTGCGTGCTACGAATTTTTGAAGCCAGGGGCTCGATTCTTGAATTCGCAAGAGAAGCGTATGCTAAAATTCTGCTCTTACAGAAACGTTGCAAATTGATTTGTTAAAAGATATCTGATAACCAATCGACTTGCAACTTTTCTGTAAGAACAACATTTGCGCATACGTTTTTCTTGCGAATAAATTGAAGAAGCCCCTAATCGTTTGACGAAATTTGTAAAGACAAAAGCCGAACATACTTAATAGTTACAATTATTTTTATTTTATATTTGATAAATTCAATAAAACGAATATATCTTTCGCGATGCTTTTTATCTTAGCTATGAAATAGATAGCTATTTTTCTGAGGAACAAAATTTATAGCACAATAATAGATTCGTAATTACAATAACTGTTCGCCCGTTTCTTCATTTTTTTCGTTTGAATCTTTTCGTTTTCTTCTTAACACGAGAGGAAATATTTGCAGTGCGACATTCAGTGTTGAATATAATTGTCGATACAAATAGCAGTGGAGCTTATGATAAAAGCGAGACTATTTGCATTGTGGAGTTCGAAAGGAACCAGAGTCTCAACTGTTTTTCGATTTAATTTGAATCTTATTCACGAGGCTGAATATATAAATGGCCTTTTAAAGCCGTTGTTTTCGCACACATTTAATATCACGCGCTATGTATATACCATATTACATATTACGTATCTAATTTTCTCCTCTTATTTACAAAATCTTATCCGCGGCTAAGTACACACATTGATAAAAGAAGTTAAGCACCCAGAAACATTTATCGAAGAATAACGAAATTTGGTATATACAATTACGTGGTAGGTAGTGCGAATAATTTTAGATTGAATGAGCATGCACGTCAGATGAACCATTAAAGGGCATAATTGTCGCTATTAACATAGACATAGACAACTGTTGTCCACCGTGGAATTCCAGGTGGAATTTCCACGCCACTACGAACAATTGACGGAGTTTGAAAGAGACCGCATCTTGAGGGGGGGGGGGGGGGCTGCGCGATGCAGGTGGTCGTTTCACCTGAGGCGTATACAGATGTGAATGTGGGAAGATTGCAGACGTTCAGTTTTCCTTTCAACGCCTGCTTCTAGGTGCTTAACCTTTTTTTTGTCAATTATTGTATATCGACTTAAGGTTTAAGAGACAACGATCCTCGCGCTGTTTTTAATATCCTACAAAGTACGGTTCACAATTATACCTATGGTATATTCGTCGGTTTCTTTCTCTTTGTGCTATAACATCGACTTGGTACCATAATATATAAAACTCTCTGATTTAAAATTGAATATTTCGCGGTCGGGAACGGTCGTTTACACGCTAACCGGGAATTCTCGTTCGCAACTGACATTATACATGTATATATTTAATTTCTTTTTCCACGATTTCTCTATCTATCGATCTCAAACACGTAGATATATGTATCAAACTACCGATAATCGCGCTGATTACTAAACGAGTCTGTGGAACTCCGTTATGGATTGTACCGCGCAGCGGCAGTTCGTTAATTAATCGTTCTAAGATACGTGTTTGATACAGTTCATACAGTCAAGTACATCTCCACTCGTTCGTAAAAACTGACAATACATATCAACGTTCTTGACTTTCTTTGTCTCTCTCTTCTAGAAGTAATACATCTCGTTTAAATGATAACTTTTAAAATAAGTCGACTGCATAACGGGTAATCTTTTTCTACAACTGTTATACCATTTAAGTAAAGTTCTGCTCCACGACATGGCGACATGACGACGACGAGAAGATATGATTATGATTCGACTTGATAGGATCGGAGAACTTTTAACCAGGAAAAAGTTAGAGCTTCCGTCTATCCATCCTTTGGAGCTTTAGAATGAGAAATCGCAAGGTACTTGCACTTGAACCGGACGTTGCAGTTTAGACTTGTGTGAACAGGTCTCTCCTTAGACTAGCACTGTTATATATAGAGTCCATTAATGTCATCGTTCGTTAATCGGCTTATTATCGCAGGCAGTTGTATACTTATGAAGTTACTTACGCACCCTTCGGGCCGACAGTTCAATATTTAGTTTTTTGTCGTACGTCCAATTAATAACGCTTTTATAACAATCACTCGTGCATCTCTACTACGCCGTATTTTCCCATTAAATCGGATAACGACTGCTCATGAAAGTCTTTTTTATTTGCGATTATTAGAACATTTCTCTATTTGTAATAAAAGTATAAGAGGAAGAAAAAAAGTTCAGCGTTAATATAAATAGTGACGATAAAAAGATTCATTATCTTTCTATGATATATTATACCTTATAAAGATTCTATACCTTCATAAGGTATAGAACAACATTTCTCAGTAGTATGTTACCGCTAAATTACTGTGCATTAATGATAATTATAACAATAAATACAAATTTATTAAATAAAATGTCTAAAACTTAATAAAATAAAATAATATTATATTTTACTGTTTGTTTGTTGACAAAATCTTTGGTATCTTTTATCGTTACTCGATTTAATCATGAAGACATCGATATACAGTCACGAAAAGTAGCTCACAATGCTAGGCACATAAGTACACACGTATAACAGCTATTATATTAGTACATGCACGCAGTGTCAACGACGTCTATTTAGATTTCAACGCTATATAACATTTTGTACAATCACACACACATACACACACACACACACACACACA